>NC_056732.1:585504415-585804415 GCF_019279795.1 Protopterus annectens
ATATGCTGAAATAGCTGTGGATGGTATCATACACACTGATCCTGTGAAACTGGCTAACCTGTTAACTGACAGCTTTGGTGAAAATTTCACTCCCCCATCCCCTCCAAACATTCCACAAAGCAATCCCTCTATATCTCTCCCACCTTGCATCTCCAAAGACCTAAGCCATTAATGGTCTCTCCAAGGCCAGAAAACACAACTTCTATAGGACCGATTGGCATCCCAGGTTGCGTTTTAAATGGTCTAAAACATGAATTAGCAACTCCATTAGGTACTCTGTTCAACCACAGCCTGAGTACTGGTTTTGTCCCTGATGAATGAAAAACAGCAACCGTCATTCCCCATTCATAAAGGGGGTACAGCAACAGAACCTGGGAACTACTGACACATAAGCTTAACCAGTCTTATATGTAAGGCAATGGAATGAATCATCACGGACCTTATAAATAATGATATAGGTGATCTCCAAACCCTTGATTCTACGCAGTTTGGTTTTGCAAAGGCAGGTCCTGCTTGTTAAACCTGGTGGACTTCTTCAAAAATGTCACCAGAGCCATAGACAAAGGCAAATGTGTGCATACGGTTACACTTCAGAATCTCAAACTACTGACATATTGAACTTCAGTAGCTCGAGACCGAAGTGTTGAAACTGCACTTGCACGAAAGTGCAGAATGCCGAATGCGGAAATGTTGAATCTGCGGTTGTGGAGGCGCGTACGTGATGTGGGATTCCCTGTGTTCATAATATGTGGTCTGGTATGTGGATGTAGCTGGTGATTCAGGTAAGTGATGTTTTACTAGGGGTTTTGGGTAGGGATTTTAGTGTGTGTGAGTGTGTTTGGAGTTTTGAGGTTGTGCAAGGGGAGTATGGAATGTGTAGTGGTGGTTTTTGTGTGTTTATGCTTTTAGTTTGACCTCGGAGTTAGTATATATAAGTAGCGGGGGTGTGGGGGGTGCAGGGATGCTTGCCCCCCTGCTTATATAATAAAAATAATAAAAAAGAACCACTCATTGAGCAGAAACAAGTTTACTGAAATGGATATCACACACTCAGTATTTTAATACAAAAAGCAAGCGCTTTCGTCAGGCACATAGCCCAAACTTCATTAGACCTTTCCCCCTGCTTATATGTAGGGTTTGCACGTGTGTTTGTTTTGTTGTGTTAGTTTGTAGTGTGGGGAGGAAGGTGTATGTGTGATTGTTTGTGTGTGGAATGTGTATGTGGGCAGTCGCGATTTTAAATTTCTCACTTTTGGGGTTTCGGATTTTGAAGTTTTCGGCTTTACAGTCTCAAGATACTGAATTTCGATATTTCAGTATTTCGGGATTGTAAAGTGAAACCATGCATACAACCTACCTTGACTTAGTCAAGGCTTTTGACAGTCCCACATTTAGGCATTATTGATAAATTCTCCCAGCTGAATATCACCCTGTATGTCATCAGGTGGGTTGCTAACTAGCTCATAGAAAGATCACACTCAGTCAAAGTTGTGGGCCTTACCTCAACCAGCAGACCTGTCACCAGTGCGGCTCCGCAGGGGTTAGTGCTGGGCCCCCTATTGTTTGGAATATACTTCTCATAAGTTCAGGCCAAAACAGACTAAGCTGACTAAGTTTGCTGATGACTGCAAATTAGGTGCAATCATTGAATCCCCAAATGATGTCAATATACTTCAGGAAGGACCAACACAAACCAATGATCAGTGCCAAAGGCTTGGACTCATATTCAGTGCAAAAAAATGCATTATCATCCCCTTCGGCAAAAACAATATCCCTTCAGACTATCATATAAATAATAATACCTTAAATAAAAACTCAGTAGTGAGAGACTTGGGAACCTAAGTTGACTGTACCCTAAACTTTAAATACCATGTGTCTACTGTGGTAAGCAAAGCAGTCTTTTTGCATACCTCATTAGCAAAGGCATTGCTTCAAGATTGAAAGAGGTCATTACATCCCTGTACTTGACCCTCATCAGGCCAATAATTAATTACAATGTTCCCTTTGGTATGTATCACACCACGCACCTGCAGCAACTTGAGAGACCTCAGAGATTTCTAATCAAAAAAATTCATGGACTCCAGCCCATGTCATACACTGACACAATAAAGTCACTGTCACTGTAGTATAGTGTAGTGTACAGACTACTTAGAGGAGACTTGTGCCTGGCCTACAGAGAAATCTCGGATCCAAACCTAATGGAAATGCTGCAGATCTGCAAGTAAAATGGGACAAGGGTCACCAGCTCCAGGGATCTTAACCCGGCCTGTGATATAAGCAGGAACTGCTGGAGAGACAGATATGTCTCTCAGAGGTTGCCACTCCTCTGGAATAGGTTACCAATTCACATCAGAAAAGCCTCTCTGACCCTCTTTAAGTGTAGCCTGGATGACTGGGATGGGAAGCCATAAATTCCTGCCGGGGATTTCACCTAGGACCTTCCTAGATATGGGCAGTCATTGCTAAGTAAGATGTCAAGTTTAGGCAAGTTCCTTTAAATTGGCTTTCTCTAGTATTATATTATGTACATATGGCTAAGCTTATAAAGAACTTCAGGTCTATAGCCCAGTAGCCACCTATGAACCTATGTAACCAAGCTGTTCTGTGAATCCCTTGGCTTTGTAAAACACTTATGCAGGCATTTCCAGGGAAAGAGCACATGGCTAATTACCATATGCTGCTCTCCAAGGAATGTTTAATTAGCATTTGCCATATGTCTGAGGGACAGCCCATTGTTAAGGTGCTGCACATCTTTAAGGTAAGCACTTCAGTAGGGCTGGCTAAGAATCAGTAATGGATACCACTAGTGGTAAAATTGGCTTAATGCTGCTAGTAACATCTCTGAATCCCAGCCATAATGTTACCTCATGGAAAAGAAAAAAGATTACAATTACTAAGGGCAATCAGATGACAGCAAAATAACTTGTACATTAGTTATCAAATGTTAGAAAAATGTGTAATAGTAATATGCATGCTTAGTGCATTCGAGGTTTAAAAGGGTTAATACATTTATTCTGTTCACACTGCATGAATCTGCATAGCTATTAGAAACTTAACAAGAAGCATTTCATTTCTGCTAATGTTATGAAAATAACAAGAGACATTTCATTTCTGCTAATGTCATGAAACTTAACAAAGAGATATTAATTTCTGCTTATGCCATGAGAAAACATGCAGCTGCTAGAAGCATTGATAAAGAAAACAACAGATGCTTGAAAGTTTAAACCATAGTCAGCATTACTTGTACCAAAGCTAGAAATGTACCTTGAATCTAGACAAAATGTAACACATGTATTAGAACAGTACAATTGAAGAATTGAAAAGTTGAAATGGACTAAAATAAGCCCAAAGCCAGGTTGGTTTTCTCAAAATGTTTTGCAAAACAACAGATAATTTAACTTGGTCAGCAATAAGTCTAGTAACATTTTCTGTAGAACATACAGAAAGCTGTGTCTAACTACGTCAGCAATAGACTAGTAACATTTTCTGTGTGACAGGAAGAGAACTGTATAAGAATAACATACTAATCACCAGTAATTCAGACAAACCTTGTGCCTACATGCTTTGTCTCCTTGCTGCAAGTAATAAAGGGTGCCTTGCTTGATCCTAAAGTGAATTGGTCTTTGAAGTTTTTTCCTTTGACAGATTGGTCCTTCGGACCTGAACCCTCTCTTCATCTCGGATCAGATGGCCAGGTGGTTGAAACTGTATGGGAAGAAACCAAATCAGTTCTTCTTATATGGAAAGTCCTCCGACTGAATTGTCATTCAAAAGAGGACAGCCACTTTCTGATCTGCGACTGAAGGACAGGTCTCTGCAAATTGGTGATCAATCATGTAGGCTCAGGTAAGGTGAATCTACTTTTTCTGTTTTCTGTTTTAGATCAGGGACTAGATGTGTATTGTTTTTGTTAGACTGTATTTTTCTTACAAGTCAGGGACAAAAAAGATTACTGTCTTGTCATAGATCAGGAGAAACAGAATAAGTAGGCAGTCATTCTGAAGAGACTATAACAAAATCAGTAGTACCACGTTAAAAAATTAAGAAAAGTTGTGTAACGATCAAAAGGGTAGAACGAAATGGGTAATAATTGCACAAAAAGACCCCAAAATCTGCTGTTAACGGAAGACGCAAAATCCATGCAGTCGCAGCGCGCTGACAATATTAGATATTATTCAAAATGGGTTAATAAATACGAATTCGACGGAAAATTAGAAAAATCCTCGCTTATCAAACTTATCAAACAGCTCAAAACTGATTCCAAAGGTTGGGTAAAAAAGCAACGTTGATTAGGAATTCCTCAGGCACACAGGTGGCTTGAGGAAGTAAACCGTAGGGAACAAAAGAACAAAAATTCAAAAGCAATGTTTTTAGATAAGGAGGATAATAACTTAGTAATAGCATCAGCACCTCCGCCTCCCTTACCAGAATATGAAGCAAGTGAACAGGTTAGTCCACCCCCATGATATCCTGTGGTCACTGAAGATAGAGATATTATGAAACTAAAACTGACTAAAATTAGAAATCCCATCAGGACCAGGTCCCGAACAAAGGCAGGTAACTCAGATGAAGGCGTCGAGTTATGGCAAATGGTTAAGAATTCACGATCTATAAGTGAAGAAGAAGAAATATGCCCACTTATAGAAGTACCCAATCCTCAGGCAGGTAAAGACAATCAGGACCCAACTATTTTAGTGTATAGACCTTGGACTCCGGAAGATATCCGGAAAGCCACTGATGGAATTCCCCATCCAAAGGTTAATTTTAGAAAATTCTCAGAAGATTTACAAGGAATGAGGCTGAGTTATAACTTAAAGAAGAGATAGAAAAGGTAGTTAGACAAATTGTAGGGCCAGATTGGTACATGATTAGTGGGAACTGGAATCCCCGTGATGCTGCACAAAGACCCCTCCCACATAGCAGTGCAGAATTAGACACCAGAGTAAAAGGTCTTCGCATCTCTGAAAAATGGAAACCTAGGGCAGACTGGACTTGCATTAATCAATGCATCCAACAAGAAGGTGAAACAATTGACCGGTATTATGCCAGATTGTTAGAGTATTTTAATAACCACTGTGGAATGCAGGTTCCTGAAGATCAAACACAAGATTCCCCATATGAACAGCAGTTAAAGAATGCATTTTTGAAAGGCAGCATTGCACCTATAAGCAGTTTTATTACAAAACACATGGTAGACCATCGTACAAGCAGGTTACAATCATTACTTGAATATGCTAGGCATGCCAAAAGGCCTTTTTGATAGCAAAAAGAAAACGAAAGCTCAAGTATTTTCTGTAGAAGATGGAGAAGAAGTTTACATAGTACAGTCTGGGAAAAAGGGCAAGAAAAACGCACAGGGAAACAAACAATCTGATCAACGATCAGAGGACTTTGAAGGGCGAAAGAAAAGAGGAGAATGTTTTAAATGTGGTAAAAAGGGACATTTGGCAAGGGATTGCAAGAAAAACAAGAAGGCAACAATGGAAGACAAGGAGGGTGAGGACTGACTATATGGTAGTCAGGAATCACTAGAAGGGCCTAGCGAAGAAGGGACAAATGAGAATGTGATAGAGGGAGTAATAGAGGGAGTAAAGGAAGTGCAGGAAGTTAGTGACAATGAAGAAAATGAAATATTAGACCTAGCTCTATTGAGCTTGGAGCTTTATTTAGCAGACACGAAACCAGAAGTTACACTCTTGGTAGAAGGGAGGGAAGTCAAACTCTTGTGTGACTCAGGGGCATCACGAACCCTGATACATCCCTCCAAACTGCCAGAAAACACAGAGTCACCTGATTACATACTGGTCAAAGCAGCTAATGGATAGCTGTATTGGGAGCCTCTCTCCCGTAACATTGTAATAACTGATCCAGTTTCAGGATTGACCCAGAAAAGCAAAATTGTTGTTTCTGCAAAATGCCCAGTAAACCTCATGCAGCTATTTGGTATAGCAGTAGTCCCAACCATGCAGGGTATGGAAGCACAGCGACAAATTGATACCTTTGCAGTGCAATCGGAGGCTGAAATGTTTTATTGGTACAGCCAGGACTTGGTTACGACTGGTCCAGAGACTGTGACCAAAGAGTTAATGAATGTAGCCATCAGCAAGTTCCCCTCCCTTGACATTGATAAGCAACACCTGTTACACTGTACCCTGTATTATTGTAATACACCAGGACCTGATAAGGAATATGAGCAAGAATTATTTAAGAATCATGCAAACAGATTGATATTGCGTAACCTGTACTGGGACACAGAAGGGAACAGTGTAGCCAGCTGTTCATTGCCCCAGGAGTTCTTTGCACTTTATAAATCTAATCAATTACCACATGTTAGCTTAACCAAAAACAGAAATATAGAATGGGCAGACCTAGGAGAAAAAGCCACAAGATAGGAGAAACAAACAGAACTAGAACTGTCAGAACAGGGAATACAAATACAGAAGTTTTACTGGATAACTCAGACCAACCCAGCTGTGCACTTGCAGTCTAGCGAGGACAGCTGATTGACACTCCTGTTACAGGAGGAAGAAAATGCCTTACGAAATATACCAGAGACCCTCTGGTCAACAGGAAAATCAGATGTAGGACTCATTCATACAGCAGGACCAGTTACTATCAAGCCAAAGTCAGCATTCAGACCACAAAAAAGACAGTATCACTTAAGAAAATATGCAGAGGCAGGAATAAAGCCTATTATAGCAGCCTTACTTAAAGGAGGGATACTAGTGGAATCTCCCGATTCACCATGTAAGACACCCTTATTTCCAGTTAAAAAGGCAAATGGAGAATGGCGTATGGTCCAAGATTTACAAGCCGTAAATGATGCAGTAATACCAAGGGCACCCACGGTGCCAGACCCACACACCCTGTTGAATGATTTGAAACCTCAACAGAAGTATTTTTCTGTGGTAGACATCAGCAATGCGTTCTTTTCGATACCAATACACCCTGATAGCCAGTATTGGTTTGCATTCACATTTCAGGGAAAAAGGTATACATATACGCGACTACCACAGGGATATTGTGAAAGTCCAATGATATTCTCACAAGAAATGGCTAGTAACTTGGTGGGATTCACCCCACCAAGAGGCAGTCAGATTTTACTTTATATTGATGACATCTTGCTGGCAGCCCCCACCCAGCAGGATTGTAGAGAAGATACCATAGCACTTCTACGATTTTTAGCCGCTGAAGGACATAAGGTAAATAAAAGTAAACTGCAGCATTGGAAAAAAAAGTCAAATACCTGGGATATGTAATATCCAAGGAAGGTAGAACATTAGATGAGGACAGAAAAAAATAGCAATTTTGCAAGCACCAAAATCCACTACCAAAAAGGAAACGATGTCCTTCCTGGGTACAACTAATTTTTGCCAGAGCTGGGTTCCAAACTATGCCTTGGAATCTGTACCTCTGACTAACCTGATATATAAGAAGCCTATGGCAGTGCAGGATCTGTTACAATGGACACCAGAGGCAGAATCTGCTTTCTGAAAACTAAAGCAGTTAATAGCGTCCTCATTAGTTCTGGGATTGCCAAACTACCATAAACGTTTTTTCCAAACTGTAGATTGTAAGCAGGGTTACATGACATCAGTATTAACACAACCGCATGGGGATAAGCAACACCCCATTGCTTACTATTCATCACAACTAGACCCAGTGGCACGATCCTTACCCCACTGTGTACAAGCAGTAGTTGCAGCTGCAATGGCAGTACAGGCTTCAGCCTCAGTAGTCTTGTTCCACCCTCTCACTTTGAGAGTACCTCATGCAGTCGCGATTATTTTACTACAAGAAAAGGTGGCATATCTTTCCCCTGCTAGGCATCTTTCCTGTATGACTATATTGTTGAGCCAACCTCATATGACAATTGAGCGATGCACAACTTTAAACCCTTCTACTCTGCTCCCGACCCCTGCAGACAGCACACCGCACCGCTGCCTGCAGGTAATTGAGCAAAAGGCACTACCTAGAAAAGATCTCACAGATGTCCCCTTGGATGATGCCGAGGTGACATACTACGTGGATGGCTCGTGCAAAAGGGGTCCTGCAGGACAGAACCTAGTAGGATATGCAGTAGTCTCTGATACTGGGATTATAGAAGCAAAACCTTTACCACACAACTTATCTGCACAGGCAGCAGAATTGATTGCCCTGACACGGGCATGTACCTTAGCAAAGGGTAAATGTGTAAACATTTTTACTGATAGTCAGTTCACTTTTTCTACTGTACATGTTTCTGCGCAACAGTGGAAAAAACGGGGAATGATAACATCTACTGGCAAACCTATAAATCATGCACAGTTGATTTTAGATCTTTTAGAGTCTATTCAGTTGCCTCAGAAAGTAGCCATTTGTAAATGCACAACTCACACCAAGCAACAAGATCGGATTTCAAAAGATAATGCGAGAGCCGATACAGCTGCAAAACAAGCAGCCACAGAAGTATTTCTTTTAAATGAGGAATTACAACCCTCTGAGATTTTAGATGCAGATATGTTAAAAACAATGCAGACACTCATTACGCAAGCTGAAAAACAACGATGGATAAAACGAGGAGCAATCCTCGAAAAGGGGCTGTACATCTCTAGAGAAGGGAAACCGATACTACCCTCAAATTTGTTTCGATATGCAGCTTTGTTGAGCCATGGGCAGTGCCATGTCTCAACAGGGGGGGATGGTACAGCTGGTGAACCAGGTGTTCACAACGTACGGATTTACAAACTAATCTAAAAATTTTGTTTGATGTGTCAGATTTGTAACAAACATCATGCACAGGGGGTGATAAAGCCCAAGCAAGGGAGTTTCCCTACACCACCATATCCGTTTCACACTATCTATATGGATTTCATAGAACTGAACAAACGTGAAAATAAGTATTGTCTTGCTATTGTAGATATGTTTTCCAGGTGGGTGGAAGCCTTTCCAACCAAAAATCCCGATGCAACTACGGTGGCAAAAGTACTTGTCAAGGAAATCATTCCTAGGTTTGGTATTCCGGAAAGGATCTACAGTGACAATGGTACACACTTTGCAAATCAAACTATACAGCAGTTGAGTAAGCATTTTGGTATTTCTTTAAAAAATTATTGTGCATACCATCCACAATCTGCAGGGCTAGCTGAAAGGCCTAATGGTATATTAAAAAAAAATTGAGAAAATTAATAGCTGAGACAGGAAAAAACTGGTTATACTGTTGGACCCTGGCACTGTTGAGCATGAGAACTGTCCCTACAGCAAAAGGATTGACTCCTTTTGAAAAATTATTTGGAAGGGCTTATTATACACCCCAGTGGAAACTTCTCATGTCATCAGACCAGGAAGCTGATTTCACACTAACTGAATATATGAAAAAATTGTTGAGTTCTAAACATCTGCTGCAGTTAAATTCTGTTTCAGATAGAAAACAAACCGAGACATCAGAAGTGGCAGTGACACCTGGAGATTGGGTGTGGATCAAAAACATCAAGAGAAAGAATTGGTCATCGCCAAGGTGGGAAGGTCCCTACCAGGTGCTTCTTTCAACACCCACTGCAGTCAAGATAGCAGAGTGAGCTTCGCGGATACACCTGATGCACTGCAAGCTAGTTAAGAACTTTGAGTTGGACAAAAATCTTACCTCTCCATCGGGGCCCTCAGCACAAAGTCTGGCTACAAAGTGGGGGTCAGATCAATCAGACTGATCCATCTCAACCCCAGTGAAGAAACCATCAGTGCTGAAGGTCCTATTAGGGCAGAGAGTAAGAGCACATGTCTGAAATAAAGATGACGGAATCCAATAAGATCCAAATACACCTACTCGGAAGAGTCAGAGAAAACAGAAATGCAGAACAACCATTTCCTCAGAAGTATTGCATAATCATCCTGTTGACTGTACTAGTGACAATAATCTTTTTGTTGTGGCCATTCCTTTTCCCAGCCACACAAACTGAACTGAACAAGCGTGCAGAGTGGCACGCAGAGTGGCACCCAAACTTTAACACTTACCAGGCAATCAAATATGTGTATGCTGAGACCTTCAATGTTTTGAATTTCTGGATTTGCACAGCTTTGCCAACAGCATATGGGGGGTTACTGTTAACTTCAGTTCCCCTAGGAGCCAACAAGACCTGGGAAACTTAATTTATGATACATCAGATGTCACATCACAAGATAAAGTAGCATTGCACTTGTCTGTTCGACAGAAGGGAACTGTGTGTTTTTACAAGAATGATACAGTTCAGGTGGGCTGGAGCAATTGCAATGTGACTGTTCCCTATAGATGCTACACTAAACCTGATAACATAGGATCCTATTGCAACACGAGCTATGATTCATTTGTTGAACTGATGCATAGGACAACTGGTGAAATAAAACATAATGCTGACCTCTATAGACAACTGTCTATAATCGACAAAAAAATGTTTCATGCAGAGCCAGGACATAGTAAAGTTACTACCAAAGTAGAAGATTGTTACTTTGTATGTGGTAGGAAAGCATATAAATGGTTACCTGAAAATTGGTCCAGCAGTTGTTTTTTGGGGTACCTGGTTCCGGCCATACGACACACAGCAGTTTTACCTCAAGGGAAAATTCGGAATGTTCAAGAAATCAAGAAGCCTGTCAATCCAGTGGGGCAAATCAATGTGCTCTGGAAAAACCATCATGCTGTGGGCTTAGGGAAAAATGGACTGTCATATATGGACTTGAGTGATACTGTTATCTCATGGACAGGTGTATTGCCAGCATATGGAGCAACGAAATCAATCTGGGAACTGAGAAAATTGTCTAAGCTTCTCGAAATAATGAGCAATGCAACCTTTTCTGCCCTAGAATTGGTGACTGATGAACTGACTTCCATGAGAACAGTGGTGCTTCAAAATTGCATGGCTCTTGACTTCACCCTAGCGTCGAGAGGAGGTACATGCGCTTTAATCCAGGAGGAGTGCTGTTTGTATATTCCTGACCACAAACACGAGCTAGACAACCATCTTGAGGTAATTCAGCAGGTGTCAGCCATGACCAAACCAGGACCAAATCCATTGACAGACTTTTTCCAGAAATTGTTTGGGGGGGTGGGGCAGTATCCTGATGAACATTCTGATTGCCATCTGTGTAGGAATAATCCTACTGGTGGTATGTGTGTGCTGCTGCATCCCCTGCATAAAAAGACTGATTAAAGACTTCATATACATTTCAGTTTCAGAAACCTTATACCAAGGTGCTGAACTTGAAGAATTGCTGAAAAACTGAAAATGCTTTCATAAATTTAAACTGAATGACTCTCTTAACTGCAAATCCTGAGTAGGAAGCAGTTAGGGGAAGAAAAAACTGTTTATGCTTATCTTGAAAGTAGAATAAAAGTATTAAAAGGGGGGAAATGTTAGAAAAATGTGTAATAGTAATATGCATGCTTAGTGCATTTGAGGTTTAAAAGGGTTAATACAGTTATTCTGTTCACACTGCATGAATCTGCACAGCTATTAGAAACTTAACAAGAAGCATTTCATTTCTGCTAATGTTATGAAAATAACAAGAGACATTTCATTTCTGCTAATGTCATGAAACTTAACAAAGAGATATTCATTTCTGCTTATGCCATGAGAAAACATGCAGCTGCTAGAAGCATTGATAAACAAAACAATAGATGCTTGAAAGTTTAAACCATAGTCAGCATTAATTGTACCAAAGCTAGAAATGTACCTTGAATCTAGACAAAATGTAACACATGTATTAGAACAGTACAATTGAAGAATTGAAAAGTTGAAATGGACTAAAATAAGCCCAAGGCCAGGTTGTTTTTCTCAAAATGTTTTGCAAAACAGCAGATAATTTTACTTGGTCAGCAATAAGTCTAATAACATTTTCTGTAGAACATACAGAAAGCTGTGTCTAACTACATCAGCAACAGAATAGTAACATTTTCTGTGTGACAGGAAGAGAACTGTATAAGAATAACATACTAATCACCAGTAATTCAGACAAACCTTGTGCCTACATGCTTTGTCTCCTTGCTGCAAGTAATAAAGGGTGCCTTGCTTGAACCTAACATGAATTGGTCTTTGAAGTTTTTTCCGTTGACATCTAACAAGACTCTTATTTTTCCATTCCTTGTCTGTTTGTTCTTGTTTGCTGATATTGCATTAAACTTTTCAGTGTTCTATAAGGAGTTCTCATTTTCTACTACTTCCAAGAAATAGTGAATTGGAGTCTATGGGAAGCTTTGAACTCTATTTTCACATATGCGGAAATGAAGCTTAACTAGTGTATTGATGCAAGTTGTGCTAATCTTGCCACCTGTTTTGACTACTAGTCAACAGGTCATCAGCCTATTTATTTGTACCAGAATGCTGTTCTGCAGTCAAACTAATTAAACAAACACATGGATTTGCAATTTAAGGTAGTGATTATAATCATTGTGAGTGCATGTCTGTAGCATCTATGTCTTATGGGGAAGTATTTTTAATTGTCCAAATGCTTTTTTACTAAAACTAAACTTCCTAAATAGGATATATAATAGGAAGAACTGTCTGAAAGCACACCCTGACAAAACAGCGCAAAACAGGACAAATCAGACAACAAAATACTTTATTATACAGCAAAATAAAAAAAAAAATCAGAGATCCAAGCCTGCCTCTATTCTACACACACACACACACACACACACACACACACACACACACACACACACACACACACACACACACACACACACACAAACATACATACATGTTCTGCTTTGAAGGAAAGGGGAAACTCAGATTTCCATAAATAATCAAGTATTTCTTTTCTATGAGGTTAATCAGCCTTGGAATTAGAAGAGTTTAATAATCAGTATAGTTACTTTACCTTCCTGGAAAAATGTACATTCTGGTCCATTTAGTAGCCTAGAAGCAGAGCTCTGCTCCACCTGTAAGAGTCCGTGTTCACTGTGTTGGGAAGTCACAGGTATAGGGCATAATAGTCTAGTCTAGATGAAATCAAGGAATGAAAAACTACTGAAACATCAGCCTGAACTGAATGGTACTTAATTCTAGAAATGTTTCGCTTATAGAAAGAAAATATTTGACATTGAAGGTGAATTAGAAAGAAAGGATAAAGTATACTACAAAGGTATCCAGACAAGATGTTCCTTGTAGATCTGGATAAAGACTTGCAAACCAAAAATATATAGAATATATCAACAACGAAGTGGGATGCACTGCGAAAGTGCTTACATTTTATTCTCTGTTCTTTGTCCAATAAATAGTATCTCTGTTGAAGCCATTGGTTGGATTTGCATCCCACTTCTTTGTTGTTGATACTACAAAGGTAATTTGCTGAGATTTGACAATGACTATTTCAGTGTAGTAGCTGAGTTATGAAAAGAATACACATCTCTCATAAAACTTAAAAACAAAACACTAAAACCTTTCTTATGTTCCCCGGCTAAGCTAAAACTTACTTGTAAAGATAAGGTGGTACAGATATCAGTCCAGATTCATTAACAGCTGCATGACATGTAACACACCACCAAAATTATAGTGCACTATTTGGTATTCATTAAGCAGCTCTACATGACATGTAGAAGTGTCAAACAAAGGGAAACAGCAGACTATGCTAACGAAAGTATAAAGAGCCAAAGAGCATGATAATTAACCAATCCAACATGGCGGACTTATTCAGGAAGGTGTAAGGCAATCATGTACACTCAGTGTAGGCTTTTGCCTTATACACCAAAATTCTTTGGAACAGAGGCATAATTGCACTTAGACAAAACATGTTAGGGGTTGCTGCTACTATTATTATGCTGTATGTTAAGCAGGTTTTAAATCAGGGTGTTGATTCTGCTGCTGCCAAACCTCAGGCAAGAAGAATAAGGGTGTTTTGACCCCATTTGACTTAGCATGGACTGCATGACACAGATATTTCTGAGAGATACAGGGTGGACAGGGAAATACTCAAGGAAATAAGCATCCTCTGCTGCTCCCACCTCAGATCTCAAGGCAAACTATGGAGAACCCATCCCAGTGGAAGCAAAGGCATATGCAGCATGTGTAGCATTATGTATACTAGCTACTGGTACTTTACAGACACCCACAGGGGATATATTAGGGATGTCACAGGCATCAACCTTTAGAATATTAAATTCGTTTTTAAATGCATTGCTGCTACATGCAAGGAATCATGTTTGTTTCCAGCTCAAGAATCATGCAAGAACCATGCAGGAATTCTATGCAATAACAAACTTCCGTGAAGTGTTGGGTCATTGCATGACCAACAGCACTCTGTATAGTACTCAGTGAAGAAAATACATCTGCTAGGTGACATTCTCTGTGGTGCAAGGTGGAAGTGCATAGAGCATAGAAAAAAGGACACCTGATGCATGGTTCAAATCCACCTAAATGAAAATTTTACAGAGGGTGGTCTGAATGCATATTTACTCACATTTTGTGATACTATTGTGTTTTTGTTTAAAAAGCAACTGTTGTCACTATTGCTAATGGCATGTGAGCTTTTATTGGTCCACATTCACATTATTTGTCATTAATTACAAGTCTGATAATGTGTTCCACAAAGTATTTTCTGATGTTGCAATGACATATGTTAAGAATGATTGTGTCACTTGACTGGACTTCTTGCTCTAGTCATTGCTACATATACACATTGATTGCATTTAATTTACTGTCAGCTTTTTTTATCAATTATATATTTTTCCCAATGCCTTTTCCATTTGCTCTTCACTTAGCAATGCACACAAACATGGATCACTACCTAAAGAAAACAGTGAAAAACTTAGTTTGAGGCATGTTATGTAGAGCAAATATGTCTGGCATTGGTGCACAGACCATGGCAACATGGATATTACTTACCGCAGAGAATGCAACTGACAGATGTTCAGTTCTGTGGCACAAGGTTTAACTGAAGTGACTTTAGAGAAATACGGCACATTAAACACTGTTCAAATTCTGTTTAGCGATCACATTGCAATTATTCACAATAGTTTCTTTGTAATTTTAATTTGCATTTGTTCGGCACTTGGCAGCATGCAAACATGATTCCCTACCTAAAGAAAAAAGTGAAACATTTAGTTTAGACTGTGAAAACACAAGCCTGTCAATAGTGCACATTCCACGGTACTCTGCACAGTACTGAGCAGAGAAATTCCACCTATCACATAACTATCTGTGTGGCACAAGGTGTGCTTGATGTCAGTTGAGAAAAATAAGGCACACGAAACATTGCATGAATCCTGTTTAGAGATCACACTGCAGTTATTCACAATATGTATTTTTGTCATTTTAATTTGCATTTGCTCTCTGCTTGGCAGCATGCAAACATGCCCCTGGATTTACTAATCTTCCATGCAGGACTAACTTAGTCCTGCACAGAAGCAACTGTTTAGGAGCAGGATGGCAGTGCGCCATGCATAATAATAAGGCACGCTGCCTGAGCTCCTAATCTTACACGGAGTGTGTAAGAGTGCAGGGGACGTGTCTGAGAGCAGAGCTCTCAGAATATGCATGCCCCCGCAATGCAGAACAGCAGAAAGGGGTAAGAAATGAACAAGACCACTCATAGGTGTCCGCATATTCTCACCAATAGTCCCCCATGTGTACAACAGCAACAGTATATATAAATAAAATGGAGAAACCCTTTTATTTATTTTTTTTTAAATCCGAGTAAAGCTAACCATAGATGAGCAGGTGTGCTCATTGCTTAGCTATGGTTAATGTAGATTAAATGGCTGAAGAGGATAACAAGGAAGATATACGCAAATGAAGCAACATAGCAATAGTGTAGTGGGCAGAGCATTTGCCTTACGAGCAGGCATTCCCAGTTCGAGTCCCACTGCAGCCGATCCCATTTTCCATGGCAAAGCACGTTATGAGTAATATTTATGTTGCATAACCCACTAAATAACGTATTTTTATGAACTGGAGTACTGCAGTAAATGCACATGTGAGGTGTCAGTGTCATAATCAATAAGGCACTAGTAAGCAGGTTCAAGCACAAATAAGCAGTAGTAAGCATATGTAAGCACTAGTAAGTGAGCTTAAGGTCGTTTGCACAGCGGTAAGCAATGCCCCCACTGGTTAAGCAATTCTAAAACTAACACTGTGTAAGCAGATGTAACGGCAGGTTTGCAGTGCTTACCATTGCACAAACCCACTTACAACTGCTCAAAAGTGCCTTAATCACTCTGTATCCAATGGCCCTTGTTCTGACCATCAACAAAATAAACAGCTATGTAGGTCTCAAACCCAGGACCCTATACACCATAGTCACAGTAGTTAACCACCAAACCATCACAGACGTACAGAAGAGTAAGGCAGCAGCAAACAAGTCCTCACCATAGTATAACCAAACTCAACCTATGAAAGGAATCAGTATACAGTCATATATTCCATAACCCACTACATAACATAAATATGTGAACTGGAGTACAGCAGTAAGCCCAGAAATGAGGTGTAATTGTAATAGAGTGTTGAGGTCCCCAGTAAAACACAAGGAATCCACAGAGTGTACGTACACATTAATCATGGATGCCAGGCATACATATAAGGTGTAATGAATAATAACTCAATGCCAAAAAGGCATTATAATGCAAAGTCTAATGTAAGCAATGCTAAGCATTGCACAGACCAGCTTAGGAGGTGTGAGCAATGTGTAGACCAGCTAACTCATTGTGCCCAGTGGTATACCCCTTTAAACAATACCAACCCTAGGTAAGCAGGTTTGCCCATAGCTTAACCTTTTCAAAACTGGCTAATCATGGAAAAGTGCGGGAAATTGGCCCTACTTAAACCCAAGAGGCAGGAATACATCTCATAACTGGTTGTAGCTTCCCCTTGCAGGCACTATGGCAGTAAGGGGAGAGGGTGTGCTCTTCCGGGTGCAGAGCTGGTGCATCCAGGAGTCCAAGGCCATGGCAGGACTCCTAGTTAAAGACCATGCTCAAAGACTGCTGCAGGGCCAGTACCAGGACTCCCAATATAAGGTGGAGGTCTGGGACTGTCTCATCCGTGACCTCACCAGTGCCACTGGCATACCCTGAACTGGTGAGCGGGTCAAGAACCACTATGCCGACCTGAAGTGGCATAAGGGGAACCTCTTGGAGGAGTAGCCCCAAGAGGCTAGAGCATTAGGGGATGTTTCAGCCGTGTGTATCACCCCAGTATGTGTATAATAATTGCCAGCTCAGGTATATCATGGATAGGTATGGCTAAATATTCCTCTTATGTCCCTCACAGCTGCAATGGAGCAGGCTGTGAACCAGGAGGCCCACATCAGTCACCTGGCTGGGTTGTGATGTGAGGCAGGTCAGTAATACTCATGCATCTACTTCATAGGAAATAAAAATAAAAGTAGTAGTAAATTAATTGCTTGTATAAAACCTGCATTGTTCAAGGCAAGTACTGCATACACTATAGAATATGGCAGGAAGAGTCTCATATTGTTTGTAAGTCAATAAAAGTGTAATAGCCTCACAAAACAGGTTTAACTGCTGGACTGCATGTGTATATCCTGGTTGTCATATGGTAATGTAGATATGCAATCATGTAATAGTACTGCAATATTGAGCACTGTTACCCACACCATGCACCATAAATTGAATGTGTAGGAATGCCTGTATATGACAGGTGTAATCCCCAGAGGCCATTTAGTACAACTGAGAGACACATAGACAGTAAACAGGGAAAATGCTGACAACAAAAAACAAATAGCACATGCAAGTGAGATGTGAACTGTTGCTTTTTTAGCACGCACAGCCACTGTTCGAATCCTGCCAGTGGTAGTAGTCTGCATACAGAATCATACCCCGCAACTGTACAGATATGTCCAGAATGTCAATTAAAGTGGCCCATATCTGTTGCCTATCAACCTGTCTCCCTGGGAAATCAGTGGGATGATAAGAGACATATAGCCAGCAAACAGGAAATACAACTGATTGACACACAGCTATGAGAACAAAGCTGGCACACAAGCAACTCCCCAATACCTTATGTGACTAACAAGCCACATTGGTCCCATTTACACCCCAACTTGTCAAGCTTTGGTCAGAGTGTGTACAGTAACAGAGTGAGATGTATGTGCATAATAGTAATGTGGGATTTGGTACTGTGTGTGGGAACATTCAGGTAGTGCTAATAAATATTCCTCCCAAAGGTCTGTCAGATACCAACACTGTGCCCAGAAATACAAGAATGATATGCAGTTGCTCTGAATAATGAGGTATTACATATCACTGTCACCCACACTGTCCTACAACATATAACAGCCTAGGAAATCTGTATAAGAGTGTTGTTATACAAGGTCAGAATGCAAAAGCACAGGGGATTAATAAGACAGAAAGCAGATTGGAGATATACAGCAATATCTATATAGCAGACACAACTGTGATGGACAGTGTTTAAGCTGTAGCAGACACAGCCATGGTCTGAATCCTGGGAGTGGAATTAAACTGCATACAGATATGTACCCCACAACTCTACAGATGAAGCCAAAATGTCCAGTATATGTGCCCGTATCTGCTGTCTGCCCCCCTGTCCCCTGGTTAGTTTGTGGGATGATCCCAGATGTTTAGCCAGCAAACAGGGAATACAAGTGATTGTCAAACATCATGAGAACACACCTGTCACTGTAGCAACCCCAAAACTGTTAGAAGAGTAATATTTCAGGTATGTCCTATCTACATTCCCATGTTGTCAAGCTGTGACCAGAGTGTGTACAGTAACAGAGTGAGATCTATGTGCATAATACTAATGTGCAATCTGGACCTTTGTGTGGCAACAGTCAGGTAGTGCTAACAAACATTGCTCCTACAGATACGTTGGATATGAACACTGTGCTGAGAAATACAGACAATTATAACCCGTACTGGTACTGTTCACTCTGCTATTGTAGGGAATTGTGAGTGCTGCAGTTTCTCTGAATAATAAAGTATCACTGGTCACTGTCACCCACACTGTGCTACATAATATAACTGTGTAGGAAAGCATGTATATGTGTGTTTCAGGTCACTAAAGGTGGAAGAGGGCAATATTCTATATGTGTCCCAGCACACCAGCATGTGGTCAACATATGGCCAGAGTCTATGCAGAAAGAGTTGGATAGCTATGTGCAAAACAACAACCTGGAATCTGGGAGTATGTATAGAAGCAGTTAGTTAGTGTTAAAAAACATTCCCTCCACAGGTATACCAGGTAAGAGGTGTATATTGCAGGTAAAACCAGTTCATGTGTAACGATGATGACAGCCATATCACTGTCCAAACTAAGGCTATAGGGTAGTGTAGTAAGACTTGTAAGGTACAGATAACAGCACTGATTAGGAAAGTAATGTGGATACAGGAATATACTAGTTGTTAATTGACATCTTTCTCCCCCCACCATATCTCCAACAATAATCAACATACCCACCCCAACTGGTATGTAATGACTCTGATAATATCAAATTGTTTGATAAATATTTTCATGGTTCCCATGCATGTACTATACTGAATTATTCCAACAATGGTGGCATAGTGCTATCAATATACCTGAATGCTGTTCTTATTACCACTGTGGTCCCATATATGCATGTGTCCTATTTGCTATGCAACTGTTCCATATCTGGCGTTTGGGTTAATAGGAATATCTAAGCATGCTGTTATACCTAACTGTGGACTGTGTTGACTATTACTAACCCACAAATGATGATGAAATCTAAACAGTATAGCACACTTGGGAAGGCCATTCCCAGTGGCCCCTCCTGTCCCACCTCAGCTGGTAGTGGCACCGGGCACCAGCATGTCTAGTGCCCAACCCGGGACCTCCCTGTCCATTGGTCCTACACCACCTTTGGGTGGAACTACCTCAGGGGATGGGGCTCACCCCCCCGGGAGTGGGCTCGGACAGGCACCTGTCGCCAGGTCGGGGTCATGGTGCGTAGAGCATAAAACAAGTAGTTTGGTGATGTTCTGCACCAGCTCAAGGGCTGCATGTCACGATTAGAGAGTCAGCCTGGCTCTGCGACTCAGCTCCCAGCACAACCACCTTCGGGGCTGTGGCGGTGCAGTGGTTACTGCCCATGGGTGGGGACCTCAGTCCCACTGTTACCACTAGGGGGCTTGTGGGCTTCCGATATCCCAACACCCCTCTCCATCAAGGTGTTTACCCCATATGTGTCATATACCACCCCTGTATGCATCTTGTTTGTCTTGCCTGTTAACCTACCTAACCTAACTCCCCAAATATACCTACTACCCCTCTCCAACTTCCCACTCTCACCTGAAAAAAAAAAGGGCAATCTGTTCCCACAAAAAAATCTCGCCCCATACATAGCTGGCCATTTTGTACAAGTGTCCATGGGACACGTAATCTGGTCTAATAGCCATCACAAATTATTATTGTTGCCTTCACACCTCTCCCAGGGGTTTGAGTGTCCAAATCTACCTCCAAAGACAGTGTATATGCACAGCTGTTGCTGTAGAAGAAATGGGCAGCTATGGACCTTCCCTACACCCTTCCAGCACATCCCTGGCTATTTTCCCTACTGTCTTTCCCTCTTTGTGCTCCTTTTTCACCACTTTCCTAAACTCTTTTTTTCTTTTCTTTTAAAGAAATTAGCATGGGGTAAGCAGAAGTAAGCACTTTTACGCAGCAGTAAGCGAGTTTAAGCCTGTTTGAGCGGGGGTAAGCAATGCCTACACAGGTCAAGCAATTCAGAAGCTAACAGAGTATAAGAAACTGTAACCAGAAATTAGCAGTGCTTAACTCTGCGCAAACCTGTGCAAACCCGCTTACAACTGCTTTAAAGTGTCTTGATCACTCTGTATCCAACAGCCCGTGTTCTGCCCAGCAACAAAATAAACAGCCTCTGCAAGGCTCGAACCCAGGACCCTGCACACCATAGACAAAGTGATTTACCACTAAGTCATGCCAGACATACATAACTCCGATCGTTCCAGCCCAGTCATGCAACAGTACAGAGAATGTATTCCAACATTTAGATGTATATGTGTGTGTGTGTGTGTGTAAATATATTAATATCTAAACAGATACAACATATCTATATATGTATATCTATCTATATATATATATATATGTATATATATATATATATATATATCTATATATATATATGTATATATATATATATATATATATATATATATACATATTTAGAAATATATACATATATATATATATATATATAAATATATATGAACACACACACATATATATATATATATATATATATATATATATATATATATATGTGTGTGTGTGTGTGTGTGTCTACACCTATATGTCTACATATACACATATACACACAGCAAGTTACATATATGTACACAGATATATATCTATGTAGGTATATACGGACATAGTTATATATACATGTAAGCAGATATATATATCTATATAGGTATATATGGCTATACATCTGTAGATAACAATGATAGTTTAACTAAAACATATATGTCCACATGCACCGTTAATGGGGTTGAGAGGCCCTAAACAATATACGTCTTGTACGAATAGGTAAACTCCCCTCACAGCCAAACATGTCCTCCTGCAATACACTACCAAGTGTTGCAGATCCCTTAACCAGGAACTGACATGACACAGGCACAAGATGTTAACAGTACTACAACCCACCTGTATGTCAGGCTGGCATTGGTAACATATCATGCAGTACAGTCTGGCTCCCATAGGAAATGTAAAATGTGGAAGCTATCAACATCCCCAGGATACATATACAAAGACACATATATGCAGATACATATATATATATATATATATATATATATATATATATATACATGTGACTACACATACACACGCAGAGATATGTACAGTAAGATAGATATGTAGACATTCACCATAAGTACACAGACCACAGTACTGTACACACAACCACAGAATGTCCAGGTGATGTCATCAAATATAACCCCTACTGTACATAACATGTGTAGCAGTCTGATATCTCACTGGCTTGTTATCAGATATGATGTCACTAAGTATGGTGTACAGCGCATATGCACCTCTTACTGCATGACATATGCACAAAGGTTGACAGAGTTGTGGCTGGAAGCACATACACAGGGCCAATATTGACATGTTGCTGTGATAACCTCATACATTTACTGTTGTAATAGGGTTTGTTGCAACATATTTCCTATGAGGGATATGAAGTCAGTAACTATCACGGCTTTCACCGTCTATAGACTGCAATCTTCACACTACCTTCTGCAGTTCACAGATAGATGCTCTGTGGGTAACACATGAAACCAAAAGCACCATACACTGCCCAGTCTGCAGATGACCCTACAGATGGGGATTCCTCATAAACATAGCACTGACATGGCAGGTATTAAAACATGTAGGACAGTCATATCCACACACACCCTTTTAAACCAACATTACTCCAAATGCAGTATAGCAGCACTTACAGTCTATAGTCAGGTCAGGCACATCCCCCTCCTGTGTGTTGGCCTGTTTCCACAGTGTATGTTGTTAGAGGTAATACCCCACTCCATCTGAGATGCTGTTTGCCAAACATCAGATCAAGATCCTGCCACAGTGAATGAAAAGGCCCAACACCAACATGATGTTCCTAAATACTGGAGTGTGTTTCCATGAAATTGGCTATGGGAATGTTACCACAGCTGTTCCACATGCTATCAGCTAGAGGAGGGCTGCAATTCATGCAGATGCCATCAGCTGATCATGAGCATCACTTAAAATACACATGCTGCTGTCTAAGCAAAGCAGGTGTAGGTCTCCACATCCACCAGAGAGGGAGTGAGAGAGGCAGACAGAGGCAAAGACAAGTCAGGGAGGGGTGGGAGAGTAAAACATAAGCATGTTTGTGTCACACACCTACCAGCACAGAGTATCAAACCCCTGATGACTATGTAGTGCTATCACATTTCTATGCAGTTATTGGATGCCCCACATAGGTTATATGTTGTGGAGCCCTCAGAACGTATATGTGATGGTGAGTGACATCTGCAACATGGATATGGGAGCTATATGGTAGGTGTAATACACGTGCCTGCATGAACAGGTGCCAGCATCAACAAAGCCACATTCTCACAGGGACACACGCACATTGACACACTTGGAAGGGCCAGGAATGCAACTCATCACTGGTGAAATTGCCACTACACATTGCTGTGCAGGTATCACATGCACCACATGGGTCATACGGAGGTTATATGGGCAAAGGGTACAAGGAGGTGTCTTGACATCAGACAGCATGCATCAGTATGCCAGTGGGGGTTGTAGTGAGTGTGACTGTGATCATATGCATCATACAACACACACACACACACACACACACACACACACACACACACACACACACACACACACACACACACACACACACACTCATACACGCACACACACACGCACACACACACACACGGTGCCAGTACTGACATGCATGGGTGCATTGATTCATGGGTGTGTACTCATCAACTGTGTCAGATGGCTATACAAGGTTAGGTGATGGGTATACCTTGGCATCAGGCCACATGACAATGGTCTGTATTGTGGCTTAGGGGTGTAGTTTCTGGATTTGCCCACACAGGTGGGTATTATATTCACCATCCAGTCACCTGGGAGACTATTGCATGTGGCCAATGCTATGCATTGCTTGCCATGTATGTGTTCCTTAGTCCATGACAT
Source organism: Protopterus annectens (assembly GCF_019279795.1). Taxonomy (NCBI): domain Eukaryota; kingdom Metazoa; phylum Chordata; order Ceratodontiformes; family Protopteridae; genus Protopterus; species Protopterus annectens. The sequence goes on from NC_056732.1 coordinate 585,528,061, forward strand.
GGATGGTGTCTGTGATGTGCACACCTCCCACATGAATGTACAGTGACATGTGAAACTGTACCTGGGGTGTCTGGCACATGTTGCGTACACAGATTATCATCAGATATGCCAGTCCTGGTCTCATGTGGCAGGAACTGGTAATGGACAGCAGGTTTACCCTGCACCTACATTGATAGTATGCTAACGGCATTCCCTGGTGTCAGTGGCATCTGTCCATACAGGGCAGGTTTTCTGGCATGGTATGTTCTTTGTGGGACACATTTGATGGCACCACAGGTGTTGCAGATGTCCAGTGGGGAATATAGGGAAGGTACACTGTCTGCATGTACGTGCCTATTGGACAGATGGACACGGTGCCATGCCCTCTGTAGCCCACTGCAATCACACCATAGTTACTATCAGTGGGCAATATGCAGTGTTCTACCAACATAGTGGCTGTTGCCTAGACAAGTGTGTGTGTGTGCATATGAGACATGGGTTGAGAGTGTTCTCTGGGCAATACTACGGTTGCTAACTTTGTTTGCCTGATGTTGATGCCACATGTATGGGTATGGATTTGCACCCCAGCTTCTCAGCTATTTCACATCTGTTATGCCTGTATGGTGGACATTGTGGTATATACTAGAGCCACCATATAAGAAATTTGCAATACCTGTTCCACATTGGGTCCAGATGTTACACACTCATAACCACCTACACACAGGATATGAGTTACAAACACAGACACACACACAAACACATTTCTTTTATGGGATTAGAACTTCTACCTAACTAGTTTATTACACTACAGCACTATGCAGTTATAGTATGCACCACAGAGATTACTGGAGTACTTCTTCCCCAAAGTTGTATTTCACATTGGATGACATTAGCAGGATTGCCAAAGTAGAGGATTCAAATTGTGGTGAGTGTGGCTAGGCTAAAATGCATTGCTCCCTACACAGACATTGAAACACACAGAAAAAATCCACAATCGACATGTGTGGGTATAGAACCCCTAACAGAGGTGTATATCATACTACAGCATGAAGCTGTTATAGGACGCAGCATGGGGAGTACTGCAGAACTCCTTCCCCAAAGGTGTATTTCTCAATGAATGACATCAGCAGGATTGCCAAAATATGGAATTCGAATTGTAGTGAGTGTGGCAAGGCTAAAATGCATTGCTCCCAACACAGACATTGAAACACACACAAAACATCCGCAATCAGCACGTGTGGGTATAGAACCCCTAACAGAGGTGTATATCACACTACAGCATGAAGCTGTTATAGGACGCACCATGGGGATTACTGCAGAACTCCTTCCCCAAAGGTGTATTTCACATTGGATGACATCAGCATGATTGACAAAGTAGGGCATTTGAAATGTATTTTGTGTGACTAGCCTAAAATGCATTGCTCCATACACAGACAATGAAACACACACAAAACATCCAGAACTGCCATGGTCGGGAACAGAACCCTACCAGAATTCTACATCACACTATAGCAGTAAACAGTTATGGCACATGCTATGGAATTACTGGGCTACATCCTTCCCAGAGGTGCATCTCTAGGTGGATGACATCAGCAGCCTCACCAAAGTAGAGCACTCAAATTGTATGGTGTATGGAGTGTGACTACCCTAAAAAGCATTGCTATCTACACAGACAGAGTCAGACAGACACACACACATGCACACACACACTTGCCAAGTCTGGGATTAGAACTCCTACCTAACTAATTTATCATACTATAGTAGTACACAGTTATAGGATGAGCTACAGAGATTACTGGGCCCCAACCATCCCAGAGGTGTATTTCTAGGTGGATGACATTGGCAGCCTTGCCAAGGTAGAGCATTTGAATTGTAGGGAGTGTGACTACCCTAAAAAGCATTGCTATCTACACAGAGTCAGACAGACACACACATAAACACACACACACACACACACACACACACACACACACACACACACACACACACACACACACACACACACACACACACACACACACACACACACACACACACACACACACACACTTGCCAAGTCTGGGATTAGAATTCCTACCTAACTAATTTATCACACTACACAGTTATAGGGCACACTATGGAAATTACTGGGCTACAACCTTCCCAGAGGTATATTTGTAGGTGGATGACATCAGCAGCCTTGCCAAAGTGGAGTATTTGAATTGTAGGTATTATGACTACCCTAAAAAGCATTGCTCTCTACATAGACAGGCACACACACACACACACACACACACACACACACACACACACACACACACACACACACACACACACACACACACACACACACACACACACACACACACACACACACACTTGCCAAGTCTGGGATTAGAACTCCTACCTAACTGTTTTATCACACTACAGCAGTATGCAGTTATGGCACACACTATGGAGATTACTGGGCTACCACATTCCCACAGATGTATTTCTAGGTGGATGACATCAGCAGCCTTACCAAAGTAGAGCATTTCAATTGTAGGGAGTGTGACTATCCTAAAAAGCATTGCACTCTACACAGACAGACACACACACAAACACACATACACACACACACACACACACATACACACACACACACACACACACACACACACACACACACACACACACACACACACACACACACACACACACACACACACACACACACACACACACACACACACACTTGCCTTGTCTGGGATTGGAACTCTTACCTAACTAGTTTGTCACACTACAGCAGTATGCAGTTATAGGACATGCCACAGAGATTACTGGGCTACAACTTTCCCAAAGGTGTATTTCACAGTGGATGACCTCAGCAGGCTTGTCATAGTAGGGCTATGGGGAGGGCAGTGTGTGTGCATGGGCCATAACCCATTCATCTATAGTAATGTTCTGTGCTGGGCTGGCCTGCTGCCTGTGTAATTGGCTGATTATGATACATTTCACCTGCAAGCTGTGCTAGTTCTCTTTGATTACTTTCCTACTACTATTTTCCCTTCCCATTACCTTCGTGTTTAAGCCTGGGGGTGCGCCGCGCAAACAGAGTGCTCAAATGTGCATAGTGCTGCTATTTCCTGGTTGAACTTTTTTTTTCTTCCTGTAAAACCAGGTGTGCGGGCATGCACACCTGCTTAGGCAATGTAAAGAGTAATAGGCAGATTCAAACAAACCCCCTAGCTTAGTTATGCTAAGCTAGGAGCAAACCTGAGCCACAGGGCTCCAATCCGCTTACAGTATGCCTGACACACACCCCCATGATGTCACATAACTCCTAGGCTTGCATCAAGCTATTCCTACTCTAACACTGATGGGACCTGACTAGCATGCTGGGGAAAACTGGGATTCACTATCATTCACCTCATTTGCATAGGATTGCCTGTTAATGCATAGTTACATGTCTCACACTGAGCCTTCCCCCTTAGCAACCACTACTCAATGGCCATATTGTCTTCTGCCTGCCATTGAATTGCATGGCAGAATAGTGACTTTAGTTAGAATGCTTAATTTAAGTTTATTTTGTTATTTTCCCCCCAGTCCCATGTATGTGCCTCTGCCCTACGCTTAAACAGCCGAGATCGGCTAAAAAAATAAAAGTTGATTTTTTTTAATTTTGTTCGCTGTTTGCAATGCCAGTGGCCTTATACTTGGCCATTGGCATGCTTCCTAAGTGATATACAGCCTTTATCTGGAGCTGTCACAGCTCTGTTTTGGATTTTGCAGAAATGTACTCGGTTACTAACTGAGTACATTTCTGCAGATTGCACTAGTCCTGCACGGCCGGTTGCAAGTTTCCTGGATCGGAAATTCACCTCATTTGCATGGATTTCTTCTGCAAATGGGGTGATTTGCATACAGGGGCTTAGTCCGTGCAGGATTAGTGCAGGAGCACTTGTGCACACCCCTGCAGGCTGTTCCTGGATCGCACGGCAGACATATTGCCTGCTAGAGCTCCTGCACTGATCCTGCATGCTGTGCAGGGCATAGAGAATCCGGGGGATGATTCGCTGTCATAGAAAAAAGTGAAAACTTAAGTTTAGACTGCCTTATGCAGTGCGCGCATGCACACACACACACACACACACACACACACACACACACACACACACACACACACACACACACACACACACACACACACACACACACAAACACACACGCCTAACAGTGGTATGCTTTCCTTAGCACTCTGGCCAGTACTGAGTGGAGAAAATCCACCTCTCATATATCTATCGTTGTGGCACAAGGTGTAAGTGCAATGAGTTTAGATAAATAACACAGCTGATAAAGGGTTACAAACCAGCTAAAATGTACTTTTACAAAAAAGTGTAAGAAACCCATTTCTCACAACATTTTGATTAGGACTGTAAAAATAATAAAAATATAATGGTAAACATGTTTCTTGCAAACGATGTATCAATAATGCTAACATAAATGACAATAACCTGAAATCTGATCTCCATGTAGACCAAACCATCAAAAAAGTTCACAAAAAACTTGGCCTCCTATATAGAAATAACCAATTTCTAACAAGTAGTACAAAAGTCAAAATTGCTAGGACACACCTACTAACAACACTCCTATATGCATCCTCAATCTTAACCAACCTCCATAAAACAGACCCTGCCAAATTTGAAGCTTGTTATAATAAAATCGCCAAATTTGCCACCAAAGCATCTTACAAGTTGCATCATTGTTTATCCCTCAAACGACTCGATTGGCTTGAACTCCCTCACCTCCTACACTTTAATCTCATAAAATCCTCCACCACCCTGAAAACACCCCAGCCCTCAAAGACATCATTCAACCGTATTCTGCTTCAAGATCCCTCCACTCTAACAATAAACTTCTTTGGGCACATATTAGCTTGTAGCAATTTCTTAATCGTGAAGATGATATTTAATTTAAAATTCACTACCATCTGTATGATGGGCACAATACTTTTATTATAATCATCATGATTGATCACATATCTTACCTATGTGTTTAAGACAGGTATGTCTTGTGAAGTCTGTACGTAACATAACCCAACCTGCTCATACAACTACATCCATCTGAAATCTATTTAAAATCATGAATACTGACTTTTATATAAGAATGCATTCCCAGGACAAATTAAAATCACCCTCACACAGGCCTCTCTGAAATTATTATGTACCTAATTTCCATACTTAAAAGGCAGTTCTCCTGTAGCAGCATCAATTAATAAGCTGACTTTCAATTTTAGCATGTTTTATTCCATGGGTTGAATTTCCAGTTGGTACAACAATATTTTAACATTGTGTAAGCCCCAACATCACAATATGTCACAATTCATCCTTTATCTCATTCCAAATTGTAAGGATTAAAAGCCATGCCATTAAACATTCCATTGTTGAACAATGGAAGCTGTGTCACTTGGTTGAGCATCACACATGGCAAAGCTCAATGCCATGTTTCACAACTTTACTGCTATGTGATATAAGTAGTGTTAATGTGTCTGCAGCGGAATCTGTCTGCTTTCAGTTGCACAAATGCAGTTGGCAAGGCTGTATGTCTTTGTGCTCCAACAATTGCCTGTGAGATCTGAATGGGGCACCAGTTCAGACATATTTTGTTAACTTGACTTTTGCAGACATGACTGGCAAGGGACAGAATAGTGCTAAATTTAGAGTGCAAAGATGGGGTGCTGAGGAATCCAGGATATTTGTGGCACTCTTCTTGAAGTGCTACAGCCATAAGCTGCTGCAAGAGGACATTTAACATATCTCAGTATAAGGCTGAGGCTTGGAATAGCTTAGCCAATGTTGTCTCCAGTTCAGCTGGCATTCCACACACTGGTCAACAATGTCATCAGCACTATAATGACCTTAAGAAGTGCAAGCAGGACATGTTAAACAAATGGGAGGCTATACTTAGGACTGTGAACACCTCTTAGTTATGTACGTATACCATAACCTTTCTATGATATTGTGTTAAGGATCTAGCCAGCCAATGCAGTTACTCATTAATGCTTTCATATATATTTATTTTCTTTATATACTGTACAACTGCAGATGAAATACCTGCAAACCATGAGGTACACCAGGAGAGACTAACTCACTTCATAGAGGCTTGGGATAAGTATGACTAGGGCCCAAATTCAAACCAGAAATGTCATTTCATTCCCTCAGTCACTAACCTCTTGGCAGACATATTTCAGCCTTGATCTCAAGCATGCATGCATGCATGTCTTCCCCAATAACTGTTGCTGCTTCCATTAGCAATGAAAAAAGCAGCTTAACTGTGTGTGGGTTCCATACCCAGAAGCAGCAATTACGTTTTATTACTGGGAAAGTATTTATAAAATATTAACAGCAATAATATGCCAGGAAAAATCCAGTTATGGTAATTGCAATTATTACATTTCAATGCAGATTTCATAGCTGTCATAGGGAAATAAAAGCTGCTATTTGTTATAAAATAACAGTGACATTTGTTTATTTTACAACACATTAATTAATTTCCATCATATATGGATGTGACAAAGGAGTATAATAGTAAATTATCGTAATTGTTTATATATCGCCAAACAAAATTTATTGAAAAAATGCAGTACTGTGACATGCCATTTATCTAATTATCTCTGTTTTTGTTCTCCCCACTCTCTCTCTCTTTTTTTTATTTTTGTATTTTTTTTATTTTGGGGGGGTTTATAATTTATTAACAATCTGCTGTTTGAATACCTTGCTGCTAAAAAATAAATGACCAACAGCACAGAGAGGTAGTCTGACTATGTGGCTCAGCCTGCCATACTTCCATAGATGGTAGCACAGACACTCAGCACTTCAGGTTCTCAGCCTATTGGTGTTGCCTTCACAACCCCTTCCCTACCTGCTCCAACTGCATCTGGTAGCTCTGCCCTTGCTGCTGGTGCAGTGGTACCCTCCACGAACAGTATCAGTGGACATGACAATTATGTCATTCAGCAGGAACTGACAGGGCAGCTGGAAGATATCATGGAGAGGGGTTTCAGTGTATGCATCAGCAAGGTTGAAAAGGTCCTGTGTTGGATTGCAAAGATGATGCTATGTCTGGCACTGACCTAGGGAGTTGAGACAGTGATGACAGTTTTGATGGTGAGAACTAGATTTTTGGTGTTTTTAAGCTGGCTGTGGGTGCATCTCCAATGTCCCCTAACTCTCCCCAGTCAGGGTGTCCCCCAGCCTTTTATCTCCATCTCCACTCCTGCCTCTCTTGTATATCCTGTATGTCTGAGCATGCTTCCTAGTCTACCCTGCCTACCCACCTGACTGTCTAATTCCTAAGAACCTTTCCCAACTTTCCAATCTCTCCAAAAAATAAAAAGTGGGCACCTGTCCCACTAATAAAATACACCCAATACATAGCTCTCTACTTTGCCTATATGTCCTGCTGACACATTGATTTGGTCCAATTGGCCATATATTATTCCATTGTTGTCACCCATCACTAGTGTGGTAACTCTCCAAAGTCAGGAACTTGTGTGTACAATTGTACATTTATGTTGTGAAGAAGTGGATAGCTATGGTACTCTCCCACATCCCTCCTGCAAATTCCTGTATTCTTTTCCCTGTGTCGTACCCTCTCCTTACCAACCCCATTTTCACCACTGTCCTATCCACCCCTTTTTCACACATTTAATTTGGTCAAAATAGATTCACACAGAACACACATGGTCAGAAATGGTCAATGCAAAAGCCTTCACATTTACACAGAGTTTGGCATAGTGCAACAATACTTAGTGACAGTGAACACTGTTTAACTTCTTATTGCAAAAGCTTATTGCTGTGGTCGGGTTACTTTTGTTCAAATGTGTTTAAATCTTCGGTGTTATGGGAATATAGAGTAAAAACAGTACTGTGAAACAGTTAATGTAACAGTTATTTGGCTGCTGGATGTAATGAATTAGAAGTTTCTATGTGGCTTGCCAAACTAATTATCCTGTTTGCAGATTGATATTTCTGCATAGTGACATGGGTTCAATTACAGCTCTAGGTCAATTTATTATTGAGGATGAGGTTAGATACTCTATTCAGGTTTGCAACACTAGGGACAATTTTAGCATTTATAATTTTAGTAGTGTAACAATAGAAAAAGAACATTTTTCATTATTTTCTAAGGGCTTGAAGTTTATACCTAATAACAATGGAGATATGACCAAAAGCCTGTTAGATATAAAACTTTTTTTAAGAAAGGTGAATTTTAAGGTGATGTGGCCAAGTTCGAACAACATAAGAAATGGGGGAGACGGTGGGGCCTTAAAGAAAAAAAGTATATATAACCCACCGTTACATCCACAGATAAAAAATTTGGAAAAAGTGGTTGAAAAAGAAGTAAGAGAAAAGTGTAATTCAATAAAGTCTGGTGACAATTTGACAAAAAAAGAGAGGGATTTATTGTATGAGATCAGAAATAATAAAGAAATAAGAATAATGAAGCCCGACAAAGGTGGGGGTATCATTTTTATGGACTGTATTCTTTATGATAGCAAAATGTATACCCATTTATGGGATGGGAATAGATACAGGATAGTGTCTAGAAATGAAATCAACATAGCCTATCATAAAATAGATACGGCCCTACATGATATGGAACAAGAAGGTTTGATAAGTCATGTTAGTTATGGGTTTTTAAAAGTGGATAAACCAAAGGTACCAGTTATCTTTGGGATACCAAAGATCCACAAAAACCCTATGGATCCACCACTGAGACCCATAGTGTCAGCCGAAGGTTCGAAAACAGAGACACTAGCTAAATATGTGGATAAAAAGTTAAAACCTATATGGATGGAAAGACCTAACATCTTAAAAGATTCATGGGCATTATTAAATGACTTAAATAGTTGTGAATGGCAAGACAATGTCCTGTTTTTAACCATCGACATAGTGGATTTATTTTCCTCTATACCCCACGGAGAAGGAAAGAATATGCTGGAGGAAATAGTGTTTGATTATGAACACTTGGGTCAGAATGACAAGTTAGCATGTTTGTGGCTTATGGATTTGGTCTTAAACAATAATTTCATCTACTTTAAAGGTGAATTCTTCCAGCAGATCCAAGGGGTAGCTATGGGGGCAGCTTGTGCCCCTACCTATGCTAACCTCATCCTAGCATTCTGGGAAGAAAAATACGTCCTGAACTCCATTTATAATAAATGTTGGACAATGTATAGGAGATTTTTGGACGATATAGTTATTATTTGGAATGCTGGAAGGGATCATTTAGATGACTTTATGGAATATCTTAAATCCACCACTAATTTTTTACAATTTACATATCATGTGTCAGAACATAGTTTAATATATTTAGACATTGAGTTTTATAAAGGGGAAGGAAATTTTGAATCTAAAGTATATAGGAAACCGACATATTGTAATTCCTACCTACATTACACTAGTGCGCATCCGAAACATTGCAAGAAAAGCATTGTTAAAGGACAATTTGTAAGGGGTAGCCGTATGACAAGTTCAGATCAGGACTTTAAAGGTGAATGTGATTTATTGGAAAAAATGTTTTGGGAAAGAGGCTACCCCGAAGATTTTGTTGAGAAAATAAAAATAGAGGTAATAGAAGGAAGGAAGGATAGGTTTCAGCCTATATACAAAGGGTTTGAAGGTGGGGTCATGAACAAACCCACTTCTGACATTAGTCAAAATAGTAATAAAAATGATACTGATCTGTATCCCCAAACACTTGTGTTAGAATATAATAATATAAACAGTGGTATAAGTAAAATATTTTTCAAAGAATGGGATAAATTTGTAACTTTATCGGATATAGAAAATATATCAAGTATTTCTAGAAAAATAATTTACAGAAATTCAAGGAATATGGGAAACATTTTGGAAGGAAAAAAGAATAAGGTTACTAATAATAAAAATAATAAAAAGGGTACATATAAGTGCGGACACTGTGCCCAATGTAGTTATATATCCAATGAGGATGGATACTATATTCAAAGTAGAAATAAAAAGATATATAGTACAGGATATTTTAATTGTGAAACTAGGGGCATAGTTTACCTTGCTTATTGTGAGAAATGTGGCTCTTTCTATATTGGTAAATCAGAAAGAGCCCTAAAAAAACGGATTTATGAACATGTGTATGAGATCTCAGTAAAGAAAGAGAGTAATGCCCTATATAAACATAGTAAACTTTGTAAAGAATATAAATTTAAATTTTTAATAGTTGAACATATTCCAATAGATATTAGAGGGGGCCCCTGGGAGACCAGGATAGAATATAGAGAGCTATGGTGGCAAGTGGCATTAAATGCAGATAAGTGGCCTGGTTTAAACGATAGCATCTCTATATTACCTTTGTTAAAACTGAGAGCAGCCAAGTTATGAGAAAAATATATATGGCTTATACTTGGCTTGGCCACCAGAGGTCACCATTACATTCTTTTTGTTATATGAATTGTATGTTTAAAATATTTTGAAAGAATTTTTACCAGTCTGTTTATAATAACATTTATACTCATGAATTCATAATGTTCTTTCACATTGGTATATAATTTATGTAGTTTCTAATTTGTTGGATGAACAAAGGGATGTTTTTATCTAAAAAACAGTTTTTAATATATTTATAGAATGTGCTTATTTATATTTATATTTATGATTATTAGTATATTTATTCCTAGTGGTTGCATAATGTGTTTTTAATTTTTAAAAAATTTTTTCATGCATTTTCTCATATATTTATTCTATATATATTTAGTATTTATATACATTGATTTTCACATATACATTATATGTACTTTATATGCACTTTGTTTTAAAATAATATCATGGATAAAAGACATTGGGGTGCTTTAAACATTAATTAGATGCAATTGATAGATTAATTAACTAATTAGTATACTATAAGAGGGTATTGGAAGTGATGCATTGTGTTATCTGATGAAGTCTATGTGTGACGAAAACGCAGTTTTATTAAAGCGTTCATGGTTATATTTTGTTGGTGAATAAAAGATTGTTTTTAAGTCCGTTGAAGCAAGTCTGGTCTCTGGAAGTGGTGAGAGTTACCATCCGTGTTTGCTGTCTTGGTAGAGAGTTCTTGGTTATTTTGGCAGTTCCTGTGGTCGTGTTTATCAATTTATTAAATATATTCCTATCTTGGATTTAACTGCAAACATCTGTATTTCTCTCCATATACATTTCATTAACATACCATTGCAATAGTGCAACAAGACATATTTTGCAGAAACAGGGGAAGTATTAAGCCAGTCTTATCCTGCTTATGTCTTCATGTCTGTAGCACTTTCCTACCCCTTATTTCTTCCTATAGTTAGTACTATATTGTACTGAGCATGACAGATTAATAATGATTTAATAAGTAAGAATAACACACCATACCAATGTTTCTACATATCCCCCAAAACATATTGTTGCTGTTTCTCTCTCTGCATCTGTCTTTATCTCTCTCTCTGCTCACCCCTTCTACTTCAGTAAGTTTTCACTGTGCTTCAGCTGAATTATTTAAATCTTGTGAAGTAGTAATTCCTTTTGGCATGATGAGCTAATGCTCACATATATAGATAGAGTTTTGACTAATATCAAGGGATATAATCCAACCATTAGCTAAGTATTACTGACTGCTTTTGATGCACTATTTTATGTGTGCCAGTTAGATACATATTGTTATGAGCCACCATTATTTATTTATTTATTTTTATTTATTTTATTTTATTTTACATTTGTTGACCGGGATAGTCCGACTGGACATATGTCCATTTTCAGCGAAGGCCTGGGGAGAAAAGCTCCACATACCAAAAAAGAGACAGTACATAATATCACTGAGTGATAAACTCATACAGACATGTTTAGAAAAATATACACAAAGAATACAGGCAGATATCAATATACACAGTGAGCAGACTTACATCTAATTGGCAAAGACGTATCAGAAAATGTGAACATATAATAAAATCAGATCTCATAATTCACAATGCTTAGACATTCAAATGCTATGAGGCATAGATACGTGGCTAAACAGCAGGTTGGGTAGCAAGACATGTATTAGTGAAGTTGTTAGTCAGGTTTAGAACAAGAGCACAGCCAATGAGATGTGAGGTATTTTTTGAGTTCTCTTTTAAATAGGGGTACTGAGGTTTCCTTGGTAACAGTAGTAGGGAGTAGGTTCCAGATTTTACAGGGTGAGTTGGCAAATATAGCATCAGCTGCAGAGTTGTTGGATTTTTGGGTCAGTATCATTAGTTTATCAGCTGAGAATAATGGCCTTTGGGCACTATGAGGGGTGAGAATATTTTTGAGGGCAGGGGTGTTATCAGGTTGATGGAGTATTTTATGCGCTACTATAAGCTGGTTGAACTGTAGAAGGGTGGGTCCTAAAAGCCATGCCTGTAGCCAATCTGGCTATAGGATTATAACATCCTGATAATTTGTTGAGATTGGTTTTGGATAGGTTGGTGAGTACAGGGGAGGCATACATAAGGGTAGAGAGGAGGTGTGATCTTGCAATAGCAACCCTAGCTAGGGAGGTGAGGATAGGTTTGGCTCTTATAGGAAGCCAAGTTTTTGTTGATGGACTTAATAGTGTGATTGACATGTATATCAAATTTAAAGTTATTGTCTGTTATTATGCCTAGAAGCTTTGTATGGTCATCAGGGCAGATAATGGTGCCATTGCTAGATTTGATGTTGAAGGAAGGAGGAGGAATTCTACGGTTAGGGGAGAAAAGTAGTAGCTTGGTTTTGTTAGGATTTAGAAGCAGGCAGCGATTAGCTAGCCATGTTTCTACCGTGCTGAAAGTGGTCTGGGTGAGGGTTAGAAGTTTGGTAGGAGAGGAGGCGGAGCATATTAGCGCTGAGTCATCTGCATATTGGATGCAGGTGGCTCCTGGGATGGTGGTGGGCAGATCATTGATAAAGATAGAGAAAAGAAGGGGACCTAGTATGGACCCTTGTCGGATACCTAGGGTTAGAGGAAGTTGAGATGACAGCTTGCTTTGCCATAAGTACAGTCTGCTGTCTACCGTTTAGGTAGGAGTGAAACCATTGTATTGCATGTTGGTCTAAACCGATGGTTTGTAGGGTATTGAGCAGTAGCTGATGGTTGACCATATCGAAAGCTTTTGAGAGATCTAGGAAGAGTGCTGAAGATAGTTTGTTGTTGTTATGATGAAGACTGATGACATTAGAGAAAGAAGAGCCTTTGTGGTACTGTGGAATGGCCTAAAGCCGTGCTGAGATTCGGCAAACTTTCCTTTTTGAATAAGAAAGTGCATGATTTGTTTGTGTATGCATCTTTCCATGATTTTAGCTAGTGGTGAAAGAATGGCTATAGGTCTAAAGTTAGATAATTCTGTGGAAATTCCTCATTTATGGAGAGGTATAACATGTGATATTTTTCAAATTACTGGGATGGAGCCTTCTGAGATGGATCTGTTGATCAGAATAGAAATGGGAAGTGCTATGGCATCAGCTGCTTTTTGAAGATATTCACCTGGGAGGTGGTCGGCAGCTAGTGTAGTAGGTTTTAGCTTTCTGAGTAAGGTCTGGATCAGATTAGTAGGTACGGTTTGAAAGGTAAAGGTGGGTTGGGTGCTGGGTGGATCAGGGCTAGATGTGCCAGAGCTGGTGTTTGTGTCCGATGGAGTGAGATGGGTAGCTAGAGACTGGATAGTTTCAGTAATGAAGGAGTTGAAGCTGTTTGCAATTTCAACAGGGGATTTATCAAGGGCAGCTGATAGGGTAGGAGTGGTAGAATGGCCTGAGCGGAGAAGATTGTTAATACCAGCCCAGAACTTTTGAGGTTTTAGTTGATATTTTTGTTGTAGGAAGGTGTAGTGATTTTTTTTTTGTCTAGAATGACAGATTTGTTGGTCTGGTTCCTTAGCTGCCGGTATCTTACTTGGTCCATGGGGGCTTTGGTCACATGCCACCTGGCCCAGGCATTGTTTCTTAGTTTAATTTTGTTTTTTGTTTCTTTAGATAGCCACGGTGCAACCGTGGCTTTTACACGGATGGTACGGGTAGGAGCATGGTGGTTAAGGATAGCCAGAAATTTGGTATTGAAGTACTCAACTGCTTCTTATAATGGGAGTCATTTCAAGACATTCCAATTACATGCTTTGAGTTCTTTTTGGAAGTTGTCAAGGTTAAAGTTCCTGATGTTTCTTATAGTTTTGTAGGTGGGCTGGTTGGGAATGTTGGCTTTGAGCCTAATAATATAGGTAAGGCAATAATCACTTAGATCATCGGGTAATGTACCTGACTTGTACTTTTGGGGGTGGCTGTTAATAACTATCCAATCAAGGATACTATCTTTGACTCTATTTTTGTTAAATCTGGTGGGGGTGGCAATGATCTGAGTAAACCTGTGGAGGTTTAAATGGGTGGAGGGAGTTTCAGAGGAACAGGTGTTCCAATCAGTGTTAAAGTCCCCCGAGACAATGGTTTCCTGGGGATAGTTAGACGCTAGCCAATGTAAGATATTTTCTAGAGTATTATCATTCTTGCCAGGTGGAATATAAATGCAGACAATGTATCTCATTTATTTTTGTTTATTATTAGTTTGCTGATGAGAATTTCTGCATTGCCAAACTGGGGTGGCTGTTGGGTGTCAATTGTTATTGTTAGGGTAGACTTGTATAGTACAGCTACCCTGCCACCTTTCCTGGAGATCTGGTCCAGTCTAAGGATGTTGTACTGTGTGGGGATTATTTCGATATCTTTGGTTATTGGCTTTAGCCAGGTTTCTGTGAGGCAGAGGATATCAGGGGAGTGAACAGCTAAGAGTCCATGTAGACTATGGATCTTGTTGTTTAGGCTTCTGATGTTGAGATGACAGACCAGAAATGAGTTTGGAAGTTTATCAATCTGGGAAGTACACATTGGGTTCTTAGATGGTGTGCTTGGGTCTACTGTTGTGGATGGGCCAGGGTTGGGGTGGATGTCTCCATCTTTCATAAAATAAATTTTTAAGTTGCTTATGAGTCTTAAAAATTTGTTTATGATTTTTTTGTAGCTTTTGGTTTTTAAGCTAATGTAGCGGTATTTAGTCGAGTGATGGTAATTGGGGGGTGAGGAATTAGGGGAGGGGGTGGTTATGTGGTGGATAAACATATTAAATGCTGGGTTGTCTGAGAGTTTGGGTATTGGATTTCAAGATGCTGTACATATTCATAGGAGCTTAGGTGATAAGGAATGACTAGCAGGGGTACTAAAGGTAGCAGCATTAGTATTTTAGCTGTAGTCGTAGTAAATTACTAGGGTAGGGTCTGCATTGAGTGTATGTGGTGGATAAAAGATTAGAGAGGAGAGAATAGAATAGCTATGGGTGGGTTAATATGGATAGTGGGGTGGATAGAGGATGTATTATTCTGCTAGGAGTTTGCTGGGTTCTAGGAGCACATGTAGTTGGTTAGCTAATTAAGGGGTACTATAAACGTAGTACTACTGGGGGCGGGTGGAATATGGGGGCATGGTGGGGTGCGGAGCGAGTGAAGTGAGCAGAGTGGGGCTAACCCAGTAAAGCAGTTGTCTAGAGGCAGCATGTGCAGGTATGAGTTACAAGCATGCTTATTGTTTCTTTTTATATGCCCAATACTCTGTTCCTAGGCCCTACTGTTAAAAACTACACAGTTCCCTGCCTGCTTCTCAATTTACAATGCAGAGAGCCCATTTTCCAATTCCCTTTTGTAGCACGCTTGTTTCACTTAGTTTATTGAGAAATGCACTGTTTGGAGGTGCAGAGCACACATTACACTTGTCTGTTGAACAGTAGAAAGCACGCTGTTTTTACCTTAGTTGGGGAAGAAAGAAGGCTACATGAAAGTCTTTCCCTTCCAACCTAATACTTATCAGCATAAACATAATTACAAGCGGGAGTTATGGGGACATTCACCAGTGCTTTTTTGGACCCAGTTTGTTAGATTTACAGGTGGCAAGGTATCTATTGACATTATTAAAACAAGTTCCGTGGTGGGGAAAGTCTTCTGTACTTACGCTTTTACAAGCCTTTCGGGGGGAGGTGAGGTGGGAATACCTAGAGATGGGATATGACTATTAGTACTATACCAAGAACAGAGTTAATTATTCAAACATTCAGTATACATTATTATCAAACAAGTCCACGTGCACCTTTTAGTATTAATAAACAGCAGCACTCTTTCCTATATATCTGCCTTAAGGGCTCAGTTAGTAGTCATTATTTCTGTCTCTTATCAATGCTACACTACTTATTCATTATTTCTGTTCCTTATCAATGCTACACAACCCAGGACAGACCACTAAGTCAATGCAAATGACAATAAATGGATACAATATCAACAGCAGTTTACGAGTAATTTGTAGCAACCGGTACCAATAAACATGCCTTAATTCATCAAGGTTTCAATTTGCGAGTAAATGCAGTAAACAATTAGTACATTGAGCTCAGATAAAGAAACAAGATTTAAATACATAAGTATGTGATCATACCTTAACCGACTGGGACCTGATGCACTGGTTAATTTGAAAATGGCTGGTCAGGTAAGTGATTATGTAACCTCTGATTACTTGAGAGAAAGGGGAGGTGAAGGACTGAACTGGGCTAAACCAGTAAAGCTTTTTTAATTATTCTCTGAAGAAGCTGCAGCATTGACTTCAGCGAAAACGCTCTTTTATTGTTTAATAAAGTTTGCGTTAAGTTTCTGGACTTCTGTGCGCTTTGTCCGCTTTGAAAAAGACTTTCGGAATAGAAGTGTGGACTGTATTATAAAGAAAACACTGGTTTCCTTTCACGGACTTGCTACGTTGGAGTGCCTGCTTTTTTTTTGTGTTTTTAAACCAGTAAAGCAGTTGCCTAGAGGCAGCATGTGCAGGTATGAGTTACAAGCACGCTTTTTTGTTCCTTTTTATATGCCCAATACTCTGTTCCTAGGCCCTACTGTTAAAAACTACACAGTTCCCTGCCTGCTTCTCAATTTACAATGCAGAGAGCCCATTTTCCAATTCCCTTTTGTAGCACGCTTGTTTCACTTAGTTTATTGAGAAATGCACTGTTTGGAGGTGCAGAGCACACTACGCTCGTTTGTTGAACAGTAGAAAGCACGCTGTTTTTACCTTAATTGGGGAAGAAAGAAGGCTACAAGAAAGTCTAACCCTTCCAACCTAATGCTTATCAGCATAAACAGAATTACAAGTGGGAGTTATGGGTACATTTACCAGTGCTTTTTTGGACCCAGTTTGTTAGGTTTACAGGTGGCAAGGTATTTAAGTGGATATTGACCTTATTAAAACAAGTTCTGTGGTGGGGAAAGTCTTCCTTACTTATGCTTTTACAAGCCTTTCAGGGGGAGGTGAGGTAGGAACACCTCAACCGACTGGGACCTGATGCACTGGTTAATTTCAGTAATTCAGTATTACCCTTCTTTTGTCTTAAGCTTCTTTGTCCTGGACTCCATCTCGCCATGTTAATGTATCTTCTTCCTTCTTTATCATTATTTTTCTACCACTGCATTTGCACAATCTCTGGAGGTGGGCAACAAATACAACTAAGGTTAAATGAAAGTATGCATCTTATGGCAATAGCATGTGGTTTTATTGCCTTCAGCAGTATTACTGTGTTGAGCTTCGTGCTACTGTGCTAAGCTACATTTATTCAGTTTAATGTACTTTTTAACAAGTTAAAGTGTTGGATGCACAGATTACAATGGTTAATAGGCCAATGAAGATAAATACATACACTCATGCTTGCTAAACTCTGCTGTCAAATGTTAACTATCAGAAGTATGACTTCCTACGTGGTTTGCTTAGATAATAGTCAGTTATAAACAGTTCTCTTGGAATTATCTATAGGTTCAAATCCAGATGGATGCAAAAATGTTGGCTCTATGTTTCCTTAGCATATCATTATATTGCTGCTATATTAATGTGCCTGCTCCCTATTGTGAAGCCTGCCTTGTACTGATCTTTGCCTGAAAATTGGTAGTGAGCAACACTGAGTACTGCTAATTCCCATTCTTAATTCAACACTTCAAAATATGATTACATATGAGCTAATACATTGCCATCAGTAGTGCAATTCAGCCTGGCAGCACTGTGTCCAAATAATAATATAAAAAACAGAAACTCATATAATTATTGTTTTACATTGCACAGCACTTGTATGGTTGTATTACTTTTGTCAACAGGTGATCCTGATTTCAGAATGATGTTGATTCAGTCAATTCAGTCATTTACAGTGCTTACAAGTTTGCTTAACCTATTCTCGCATAATCCATCACTGTTATTTTGCTGTAAACTGTCCTACATTTGACTTGCATGTTTGTCGTGGTAATACACATAGTGCAAGTATGACATAATACAAGTCTGCAATCATCCTGACATGAAGTTGCAGGAAAGTTTGAGTGATAATCCAGTAGTGTACAAAGGTGAATGTTTATGGCATCCCATAATGTGAAACATGTCTGTCCATCACAGTAATGCAATGTACATGAAGGACAGTATCTAAAGTTTAGTAGAGAAGTATGTAATGACATGTGATAATCTTAGTGATACATAATATATTTGTAGCACAACCTATGATGCACAGTGTTATCTATTGCAAACAGTGGATTTTCAAGAAGCTCAGATGTCCTATTTAACATTGTTAATGCCAGTGTTTTCTTGTGGCACTTGCAAGTAATAAAGTGCTTTCTTGAGTTTGCATAAAGATGGATAGGAGTTTTGATGCCCAGCATGAGAAACCTGTGTGTCATGGAGTGCATGTAATGCTTGGTACTGTATCCATTTCCCCTGAGAAGAGTACACTTAATTCTTCATACAGCTTACTTATCTCACTTTTTACTGAAATGCCCTCTATGAAACACAATGATGAGGTCATCCTGACAAAAGTGCACTTTATCCCTTTAAGAGACAGGCTTCTCCTGGGGCATTTATGATTAATACACTCCTCGTTGTTACCTCACAGCAAGAGGTACTCCTGTTTGATTCTCGGCTTGACCTGGGAGTGCCTTCTGTGTGTACTCTGCATGTCCCCCCCATGGTTGGGTAGCGTCCAAAAGACATGCGTGCGTAAATGGGCGTGCCTTCGTTGAAGGTTGGGCGTCGAGCTTGCACCTCAACGTTTCTTAAAATCTACTGCCAATCATTAGCGGACCGGAGTTCTGCTGTGGCGACCCCTTACCAAGAAAAGCCGAAAGACAAACAAACAAACACTCCTCTCTAGATTGTGTAACTAGAGATGTAGGAGGTTCAATGCACAACATGGGAAATGTCTGTGTGTGTGTGTGTGTGTGTGTGTGTGTGTGTGTGTGTGTGTGTGTGTTCGCGAGTGTGTCTGTGTAATGCTTGGTGCTGTATCCACTTTCCCTGAGAAGAATACATTTAACTCTTCACAGAGCATTATCCAACTTTTGACTGAAATATCCTATATGAAACACACTGGTGAGGTCATACTGATAAAAGTGCACTCTCTCCAATTAAGAGTCAGACTTCTCCTGTTTGCATTGCTACTAATACAGTGTTCCCTAGTTTGAGCAACTAAATAGGTCAGAGATTCAAGCCCCAACATGAGACACTTGTGTGTGAGAGTGTGTGTAATGCTTGGTGCTGTATCTACTTCCCCTGAGAAAAATACTTTTAACTCTTCACACAACTCCCTCATCCCACTTTTTTCTGAAACACAATGATGAGGTCATCCTGACAAAAGTGCACTCTCTCTCCCCTTAGAGACTTCTCCTGTAGTTCTTGCAACTAATACTGGGCTCCGTAGAACGTGTAACTAGATCTGTAGGAGGTTTGATGCTCAACATGAGAAATTTGAGTGTGTGTGTGTGTGTGTGTGTGTGTGTGTGTGTGTGTGTGTGTGTGTGTGTGTGTGTGTGTGTGTGTGTGTGTGTGTGTGTGTGTGTGTGTGTGTGTGTGTGTGTGTGTGTGTGAGTGTGTGTGTGCATGTACAACGCTTGGTGCTATATCCATTTCCCCTGAAGAGAATGCATTTAAATGTGCACACAACTCCCTTATCCCACTTTTACTGAAACATTATTTTTGAAATGCTCTGATGAAGTCATTCTGACAAAAGTACACTCTCTTCCTTTAAAAGTCAGAGTTGTCCTGTGGGACTTGTGATTAATGCAGTGCTTTCTACATTGTGTAACTCGATAGAGAGAAGGTTTGGTGTTCAATGCGGAGAACTTCTGAGAGTGAGGTTATTTACAGTTAGGTGAGTATGTGCTTAGTCAACTTCTACTCTGGATAAACATTTTAATATGCTAGATGACTCCACCATCCCATAAGCCCTCCTTTCACTGACTGCCATAACTTCTTTGCAAAACAAGGGTGTAGCTAGGCATACTGTTTGTACTATACTGAGTGCAATTTTCTATATATTACTTAAATAAACCATGGCTTTTAGGCCATACTATGTCCACAACTCTATAAATTAATGCTTCCAATAAGAGTGTCATGGACTAAAAAATATCTAATATTTTTAGAGGGAAAGGGATGCAAACATTTGTTAAGTGTATGAGTGCGTGTGTGGGGGGGCATTTTCATTTTTCAACTGACAGGTGGTTTGTGGAGCAGCAATAAGAGCACATGATTTAAAAATTATATTCTCTGCCTACACCCCTGGTGCAACACACTGATGAGGTCATTCTTTATAAAGTGAACTGTCGAACTTTAAATGTCAGACTTTTCTTGTGGCGCTTGCATTACTTACACTATTCTCTAGAATTTGTAAATCGATATGTAGGAGGTTTACACACAGCAGTGTTTAATTTCTACAAGAGTGTGTCTGTGTGTGAATGCAGATGAATTCAGGATAGGTTTGTGCACATTTGCAGTGACAACTTTTACAATCCCAGATGGTTGTAAAAGTCATTTTTCCAGACACATCTTCTTAGCAATACACTGCTGATGTCATCCCTTCATAGATGCTGTATGCTTCATTTGTACTGAGCATTTTCCTGTGATGGCTGCTGATAATGTGCTGTATAGATGGTGTAAGTAGATATATACGTCCATCACTGCTTAAATATTGTGACTGCAATTATTGTCCCTTTATGTACACTTCTACTTATGAGATGAATTTACAGTGGCATACTGTTACATTATCAAATTCTAGCATGCCCTGGGAAAATAACTTTTTTGACCACGCAATGATTACATAATGCTACCATAACTGCAGTATCACACAGCTGGAGTGCGAATTCGCCTGTGTTGTGTGACTTTGATATTGTGCTTTGTACATTTTGTAAATAAATATGTAAATATGTAGGATGCTTTAGGCCAAGTGTGAGTGTGCCTTGTATTCTCATATTGTGTATACTACTCTTCAAATTCATATATAATGTGTAGCTGTACAGTATTATTGTACACTTTGAAAACTTTTTAGCATAAACATCCAGCTAATAAACAGTGGTGATGTCATCTATTTAAATATGCAGTGTCCCATTTGTACCACATGTTAGGTGGCACTTGCAATTCAGGCAGTAATCTTTATCTTGTAATCTGAGGTAGTTAGTTCAAATCCAGTATTACAGTTGTGTCAGTCTTATTGTGACTGCACTTGTCAGTAACACTGTTTTCAAACACATCTGCTGTGCACACGTATAGATGTTGATTTCTCTTACAAATAGCTATGGTAACTTCTCATATGGCAGTGCTTTTACTCAGAGTTATGATGACACGTGATTACATTTGCCTTACGTAACATATGTAGGAAGTGTTATCCTCTGGCACAAGGACTGAGACAACATTCTGTATGTTGTTGATCTAGTACAGAACTTACAGGCGCACAATAACATGATGTAATGCCTTCACATACCAACATACCTCACAACTGATGTGACAGTTCTATCATGGTGTATTCATCCTGTACACTCTCACGTATTTTCTTTTGTCAAAAGCTTATGTGTTCAACATCCACATCCAGTGCCTGTTAGCATTGTTGGGCCTTATACTGTAATGCATAAATGGTATCCATCACAGTTATAATGTGTCCATTTACAATGGGAGAGGCCTCCACCATCCCTTATAGGTTCATAGGTTCATAGGTGTGTACTAGGCTAATTGCCCTGGAGCCTTTAAAAGCCTAGCCCATAGACGTGCCCTGGCATCATGCCGCCTGATGTTAGTTCCCAGTGCCTCTGTTAAGTAGAGCTACTGGAGTGATCCTTGGGGTGAATTTTCTATTTCCTATCCTCTCATCAAGATTTCTCTTGAAAAGGGTGTTCTGTTTGACATGTATGGGAAGTTTATTCCAGAGCGTGGGCAGTCTGTGGGTTATGAACCTGTCCCTCCAGCATGTTCTGTTGATTGTGGTAATGAGGTTGAGGTCTCTGGAATGTGTGGTGCGGAGGGATTGGGATTTCTTTAGATGTAGCATTTCTAACAGAGCTGGGTCAGACATGGCTTTGTTAGTCAAGCAGAGATCGCCTCTTAGTAGACGATATGAGGCAGAGAATAGCTAGAGTTTTTTGAGTCTGTCCATGTAGGACATGTGTTTAAGGCCTAGGATCCTCATCATGAGGTACTTTTGTGGCCTTTCCAGCTGTTGCTTGTGTCTAGTGAGGTACATGCCAAATGGGGCATTATACTCGATGATTGGTCTAATGAGGGAAGAGTGCAGAGAGATGGTGACCTCTTTCTTCCTGGATGTAAAAACCTTGGTCATGAGATGTGCCACATAGAAGGACTTTCTGACCACAGTAGCAATGTGGTGGTTGAAGGAGAGGGTACTGTCAACCTGTGTCCCCAGATCTCTTATAACGCCTTCAGTGTTTGGTGGGCACCCATCAATGTGGTAATTAGTGAGAACTGAGTTTTTCCCAAAGGGAATGAAGATGCATTTTTTGGCATTAAGCTTAAGGCCATGGTTTTGACACCAGTCATTGGTCTCAGTGAGGCCTTTCTGTCAGATGTCTACATCACTTGGGGTGTTAATAATGGCTCCCAGCTTGCAGTCGTCTGTGAACTTGGTCAGCCAGAGTCCCTCTATGTTGGCCTGGACTTCTGAGAAGTAGATGCCAAACAGGAGAGGACCCAGGACCGATCCCTGTAGGACTCTACTCATGACTGGTCAGAAGTCTTACTTGGAGTCTGCTACTTTCACACTGTGGGTTCTATCTGTGAGCCAGTTTGCAACCCACCTAGTGATATAGGGGTTGATGCAGAGTTTGGTGAGTTTATCAATAATTCCTGAGTGGGGAATGGTATCAACGCCCTTGGCCAGATCAAGGTAGGCTGTATGAACTGCCTTGCCCTCATCCACAGCTCTGTTGACTGAGTCAAAGAAGTCAACAAGGTTGAGCAGGCATGATCTGCCTTTCACAAAACTAAATTGCGTGGGATCTAGAGTTTGGAGATTCCCTATATCATTGTTAATTAGGTCCATGATGATGCGCTCCATAGCCTTACATATCAGACTCATCAGGCTAATGGGGAGATAATTCCCAGGGATATGTAGTTGATCCCCCTTTATGGAGAGGGATGACTGTAGCAAAGCCTGAGGTGAGGCTGTAATTGAACAGGGCACACAGATGTGGTGCCAGTTCACTTTGTAATTCATATAGAACACATCCAGGGATATTGTTGGGCCCCATGGAAGCTGTATTCTTGGCCTTGGACAATGCAGCTTTAACCTGTGCTGCAGTAATGCTGGATGCTTGGCATTCCTCCAGTATGCTGATTGGTTCTTTGGAGGAGAGAGGGGGTAAAGTTGGCACTGAATCTGTTGGCCAGTATGTTGGTAATTTCTGTTGGCTCAGTATAGGAGATACCATGGTGCAGTAACTCAGAGCAAACCTGGGTAATGCCTTGCAGATTATTGGTATAACTATAGAAAGCTTTGTGGTTGTTTTTAGTGTCTGCCACAATTCTGTGTTCATAGCTGGCTTTAGAGGTTTTGATGAGGGATCTCAACTTTTTGTTGAGGCTAATAAGGGAGTTTTTCCAGTCGTGGGATTTCACCCTTTTCTGCAACAGTTCTTCCTTCTGTTGTACAGTTTATTAATGTCAGGGGATCACCAGATTGGCTTCCTTTTTTTGGAGGAGAGCATCTTGGTTCTGTTGGGTATGACTAGTTCCATGCATTTATGTACATGTTCGTACAGTGCATTGGTGTATGATTTGGCAGTCATGCATCTATTTTCCATTGACATGGGTGCCGTGAAGTTAGCCACCTCTGTTTTTAGGAGCCCAAAGTCAGCTTTGGAGAAGTTTTTCATGGTGGTTACCTTTGTGTGTGTGTGTGTGTGTGTGTGTGTGTGTGTGTGTGTGTGGGGGGTGAGATGTGGAGTTCCATGGTGATTAGTTTGTGGTCGGATCTAACATTGGTGTAGAGCAATGGCTGCCCATGTTAGTAATAACCAGGCCAAGGATGTTGCTTCCTCTAGTGGGGGTAAGAATGAGCTGTTAAAGGGCATTGGAATTGATGAATTCCAGGAAGCGTTGGGCTAATGTATTTGTGTATGAGTCATTTTCCCAGATGATGGAAAGGTAATTGAAGTCACCTAGTATAAGAGTGTTGGGCTGGACTGTAATAGTTTCCAGGGTGCTTAGGAATGTGGAGTGAGAGTCTTGAGACATGGTTGGGGACCTATAGCAGGCTACGACCTGAATTGCCATCTTACCTAATTTTAGTTGTACCTGAAGTATCTCAGATGCGTTATGCTGGGACACTAGTCTGGAGGTGTGCATATCCTTTATGAATATGGAGACACCTTAGGTCCATGTTCTGGGGCCAAAAGATGTGGAATGAGTTATAGCCTGGTAGTGCAGTGGTGCTTTCTGATGCTTTAAACCAGGTCTCCGTTACAGCACAAATTTTGATGTTCTCTATTTTGAGGAGTGCTTCGAGCAAGTGCATCCTGAGATTTAGACTTCTAGTATTGAGCAGCATCACCCTCAGATTGCATTTATTTATAGCTGTTATGGTGGTAATTTGGTCTTTGGAACATTGCCTAAAAAAGCACTATAGGGGTGGCAAGAGCCTTAGCCAGTATCCGGAAATCGAGGAGTGACAGATGCAGGCCATCTCTGGCAAAGCATCGAGATCTGTCAATCATGTCATCCCAAGCAGACAGATACTCGGTCCCCTTAGAATGACACCAGAAACTTATTCAATTGTTGAAGTCAATCATTTTCTGCTTGTACTGTGGTATCATTCTGGGCAATGGTAGGATGGCTGCTCAGGATTTGCGTCATACCTGCCTGGGCCACATAATCCGTGAGCTTCTCCATGCCTCTTTTCCTGTAGTCCAGGGAGGTGTGTCTCAAGTCATTCACACCCACATGGACAGTGACAGAGTCATACTTGTACTTGCTGTGGAGTGACCTGAGTGTGTGTGTTATGTGTCAGATTCTGGCACCTGATAGACAGCTGACTTTTCTGTTACCTTCTCCTTATTCAACCTAGTGAGTGGGACATCAGTGTGCCTTACTTTCAAGTCACCTATGATTTGTGCATTGGGCAAGCTGTTTTTCCTTAGGGGCTTAGGTTGAGGGGCACACTGTGTAGGTGAGGTATGTGTCTTGTGGTTTGTGCTGTGTTGTGGTTGAGTGAGTTTCTGCCTTGGATGTCTCTGCTGTTTGGGTAGTGTGGTTTGTGTCTTTATGTGAGAGCTGTGATGGTGGGTGTTCTGGAGGGCTATGTGTTGCATGTAGTGTGGTGCAGGTGTTGACCTTCTCCTCTTGACTACCTATTCTGGTCTTGGCTTGAGAGTGCATGGCTTCCAATTTGGATATATAAGTGCATCTCTCACAAATCTGAGTGTTGGGAGGTAAAAGGAGAGGGTTGTCTGTGTACATGAGGCAGTTGCTACACTGCCTCAGAATGCCCAAGTTCACCAGGTTAATAGGAGAAAGCAGAGGGAACTGACCTTTTGAAATGCCAGGAGGGTTGGTCATTATTACCAAGTACTGGAGCTGTTTCCTCATCTATTCCTTTTACAGAAAAAATGTCACTCAAGGTGTTTGAGTCTGTACAGAGCACTGCCAAACACTTGAGGGGAAACTAATACATACATCCTGAAAATTTAAGGATGAAGTATTTAGGCAGATATTCTGAAGTTAGAAAGAACTCAAGCCGTACTTACTGAAAAATAAAGAATTAACTTGTCAAGAATGATGAAAAGAGGGGAGTCGCATGAATCACTACTGCCTGGCTACTGCTAATGCTGGTCTCCACACAGCTTCACTCTGTTGGGATACACTACTCCTTTGCTTCTTCTCTCACCAGAAGCAAAGTGTTAGCAGCAATCCCAAGAAGAGAAGCAGACCACGGCCTGTTTGGAAATCCACAGTCTTGCCCCAGATGACACAAGGATCTGCAGGCTTGTAGCCTTTTTCCTGGTAGATGCCTCGAATAGCAACCAGACCAACCAAGTACTTTAAGGACAGACACTCACTCTCCAACCAGAAAGAGTCAGGAATCAATGCACTCTGCTCCTACTCTCACCAGGATCGAAATATAAGCACAATCAATGAGATTGTTTATAACACATAAATCTGATGTAATAAAGTTAGCATAGGTGGAATGTCACAGATGTGTTAAAACTTCCACTGTTTGTGGTTCATCCACATATTATTAGTAGAATTATCTTGTTTGTTGTTCAATTCCTGAAAGAGCAACATTATATTACTGTAATGACATTACATAAACACCATTGTATCTAGTTATTCTTTTCAATTTTTATGTTGGATAATAAGATATCATCTCAGGTTGTGATTGCATTGCAGCAAAATGGTTATTTGAGGCATGTCATGCTGTGACTAGCTCATATGGACCATGCATTGAGTACCGGCTTGTATAGCATACCTACACAGATAGACTATGGTTCAATTCTGGAACAAAGAAGCATTGATATTGTACTGCTCACTGTTGTGTGGACAGTGACATGTGTAGCTCCTTACCAGCATTCTGACTAAATCTGATTGTTCATATTATATGGCTGACTCCTTTCTTATTGCACACATTCATTTCAGTTATTTTTTCCAGCTCCATTGCTATCTAATGTGGCCCATGCAGTTAATACAGAGGTCTGTAGAGAGCCTGGTATAACACGCAGGGGTTTGAATCTACTAAACCCCTGTCTGTCAGACAAATGTGCCAGACAGCAGTGGCACACACAAAGACTATAATTATGGCACACTCAGGGTGCCACATTTTTAAGGCCTTGTCCTTTAAGGTAGAGCATCCATACCCCTTATGAAAGGAAAATAGTGTAAACACTTTAAAGGTGTTCTTCATGACATGACCGATATATGTATTTCTGTGGTGTCCATGATTGTTATGCATCTCTCTAATGTCTGCCCTAGTATGCATTGAAAATGACATCATGCAGATGTTTATGTCATGCATTGCTCACAGGTATTATTTATTCTCAAGATGATTATGATCTGTATTGCATGTTTTCATCCGGACATTTCTTTATTATTACAATTGTTTTCGTCGCACTATAAAACTTAATGGCAGATGAGGGATTCCATAAATATTTGTTACTGTATGGCATGCTGCCAGACCATCTGAAGCTGTGATTGGTCCTCTGTTACAACACTGTCTTGTGTGTTGCTGCTTTTGAATTGCTGTTATCTTATTTTTCCCTGTAATTCCATGGATACATGCCCAGTATAATGATGTCTGAGATGTTTACAAATCAGCAATGGAAGACTTGAAATCATGACATGTCAGCTGATCTGTGTTGTCATTTGTCACTTATGTCTGTTGTGTTTTATTAGATTACCATTTAGCATTTGCATGACTATACAACTTGTCTATTATATGTTTCATAGGTGATGAACCCCTTTCCCTTGGGTGCCACTGAAATTTCTTTACAAAAACTTGTACATATCTCCTGCACCTGACATTACAGCTGTAAGGTCCATTTTTCTTGTGTATACATGCTGTGATGCAGAATACAGCAGTGGTGTTGGGTTGCATACATAAATTCCTTGCATATACAGTCCACATGCAATAAGTGCATTCTGTGCATTCTTCCCATAATGTATCTTCTGTCCTTGTTAACTTTTATCTCAACTCAGGGTTTTATTAATATGCATATCACATTTTCTCTCCCCTTTGTTACATTGCAGCTTTACATGCCTTTCACATCCTTTGTTATGTCCGCTTTTATTTATGTTGATAACATTACCTGAATATTGCAGGATTTATGTTAGAAATGCTTCTTTGACATTTCTGCATGTTTGCCTGCATTATATGAGTACACTTTACTCATTTCCTCTTCCATTTTAATTACTTATGCTGTGTAACATAATTATTATTTGTGAAGAATTCCCTCATTTCACTTTCCCCTTCTTCAATATTCTTTCAATGTTTAATGAGCTCTGGAAAAGTCTTCTTTACAATCTTGGAAATCAGTGTAGTCACAGTATTTACATCCATACTGTAATAAGTTCTAATACAGTCATAATGCAGGATGTTTCACACTGATATTTTCTTGTACATTTTGACAAAAATATTTATATATATTAGAAACTTACAAGCTACACATATAGTGTCAACAACACTTTTTTTTAAGATACATACCATGGGATTCAATAATGCCTACACTAAGTATAGTGCACAATGTTCCCAGTGAATAGACAACACAGACATAACTCACCTTTTTCCTCCTAACTTTAGATTTCCTACTTATGTTCTTGCAGCTTTACTTATTGACAGGGATTCATAAAGGTTACCACATAGTGTAGACTACATGTACACTTAGTGTGATCTTACTGAGTGACTAGAAAACACAAAAAATGTGTTAAGAATGTTCTTGAATACATATCATATACACTTAGTGTACACTTACTGTACACTTAGTGTAGGCTTTATTGAATGTGGGTCATAGTCTTTTACATGAGAATATAATATATATATAGTTATATAAAAGTATACGTATTTGAATAATTAACAGGAAAAATAACACTAAATATTTTTCAAGCTCTACAACTAACAGTGCAATAATCAAATTCAGTTTCCTCCAAAGTAATCTAAGGTTTCCTCTGATATACTACAGTTTGTAAGTGAGTCATTTTTAAAATATGAACACACATATAGAAATATTGCATATCTTTATAACTGATTGCAGAGAAAAGCAATATCCCCAGCACAGTGCACTGTATGTTGAAAGTGGCACTGTATTTTTCTGTTTCCTGCAATGTCATTTTACACATTTTTCTTCAATAGAATGTAGCACACTCATTTATAAAAATAAATGTAAATATTGGTTATGAAAAATAACTGATAAGCAGTCCTTAATATATCCATTGCAATGCGTTCCGTATTAACAATCTTACCGCTATTTTGTTTTTTATATGTTGCCCTTTCATATGCTACCTAATATTAATTGGTAAGTCACTTAGTTAAAGAATCCACCTGAAAAATGTTATTATGTCTCAAGGCGCTATGGGGAAAGGAAGTATGCAAAAATGCTCTAGTGGTTTGAATGCATTAAGATACATTATGTTTTGGACAGGACTGTTTGCCTGACTGTCTTTGTTTCAAAGCTTAGCTTTTTTCAGCATCCAATTTTCTACCCTCCTTTTTGCAAAATCTTTGGCACTATGGCCATATCACCATGCAAGAAGTCTGCCATCTGTCTTATACAGATTGTGTATAGTTCTGTGTTGAGTAGTTGTATTCTCCTTTTTTGATTGCTTTTATTAAACTCAGTCTAAGTAAGTTCTTACTACTTTAGTGAAGGCTAACGTTTGATTTGAAAGTACTGATATGCTCTATGATTGTAAAGTTTAATTCAGGGAACACCACTGGGTTTTGCAGTAGTATTTAAATTGCTACATTATTTAGGCAACTCACTACAACCCCCCCTTCCCCAAGAAGATTCTGCCAAACTGCAACTAACCCTCAAACACCAATAGTTTCATTAATGTGAAAAATAACTGCACTGGGGAAAAATGATCGTCAAAATGCAGGCTCCAGTATAAATGTATAAACCTTAGTATCAGCCCAGTTATCAGGATGTTTTTTAATGATTCAAACTGTCTAATTAATAGGGGAGTTTATTCCACATACATAACATGGAATGTGATAGAGACTTGTTCTACCTCTTTTAATTTTAAATGAATAGTTACACTACCTTGTAATTTGAATAGACTCTGTAAGCTTAATATTTAGTAATAATTGTAGGTCCTCATTCGGGTCTGTATTACATCATCAAACTCACAAGAGTTTGAAATCTAAAAAGCACGAACAGCGATTTTTTTCCCAGGGAGAAAAATTGCTGTTCCGGTACAAAAGCAAGAAAAAAACACGTACACTTTAAACTTATACTAATGGGGCTGTGCCTCCCACACCATCCCTACTTAAATATACCAACTCCGAGATCGCACCACAGTGGAGGAAATAGAAAAGCCTCAAAACGGCCCACTGATTTTTTTCCCTGGGAAAAAAATCGGTGTTCTGTGGCTTCGCTATTTTCACATTTTGAACATATGGGTTTGATATTACAATGTTCAGACTCCTGTGAGTTTGACATTGTAATATAGACCCCCTCATTCCATAATACATGATAAGCTAGACACACCTTTCCTCCAATAAACCTATAGTTTATGGAAAAAAGACCTAAAACTTCCAGTCTGGGTTTATATGTTAGATTTTTCAGAGAAATTCTCTTGGTAAACTTCCTTATATTCCTTCCAAAATGATATGCATAAAAGTCATATTATATTCAATAATAGGTCAAATATATGCAATAAGTGCATCTGTATTTCTTGAAACAATGTTCTTAAAAATCAGTGCTACATCTTTAATTGTTTTGATTTTAATTATCGGACATATGATCTAAATGTAAAATTATTACAAATTCTATATTCTAAGAAATTTGATAAAACTGCTTCCTAATTTAAGCCTGACATCCAAACTAGGTTTGCCAAAGTAAAGGACCTCCATTTATCTTTAATATTAAGGCCAATATAATTTAACCAAAATGCTACTTTACTCAAGTATAGATTCAAAGACAAATATGAGGTGAAACAAACTGATATTCGAACTCAGATAAAAACGGGCACATATGCATGTGGCAAATGTTCTACATGTACATTTATAAGTAGGGAACAGGATCTTAGGGTCCCGGGCACTAATCTAAATTTTAGAGCCACTTTCTATGCAACTTGCAACACTCAAAATGTCATTTATTACGCAAAATGTGATCAATGTGACAGCTATTATGTAGGCATGACCTCTAGAAGGCTCAGAGATCGGGTCTATAATCATGTCTACAATATTAGAAAGGGCAATCCAACTAGTGCACTAGCCATACATTGTAATGAGAACTCTGGACATAGGTTTAGTTTCCTGGTATTACAAGTTATTAATCAGAATAGGAGAGAGGGAGATCACATTGGCACCATTGAAATGTTCGAGCTTAAATGGATTTTAAGGCTAAGGGCGCATGTACCTCCAGGGCTTAACACTGCCATTAATATACGTCCTGCTTTATTAGGGTCGTTCTAAGATCTTATACTACTTTAGTGACCTCATAACAGATATAATACCACGTTTATATTTATAGCATATCTGGACCTATAGTAATATCTCAGTCTGTAGTATAGCTGGACATACAGCTACATCTTAGTTATGTAAATATTTCAAGAATATCTTTTGACAATGTGCAACTATGCATGCCTGACAAGTTGGTTCTTTATTAATTTTATATAAGAGACACTGGAGTTTAATCAGTATCACAGTGTCAGGTCCAATATATAAAAATAAAATATAATGTTTTTATTTATATACTATATGCAGATGGCCTAAGGGCCATTCTGTGGCTATTTAATGTCTAACTCATGCTTAAGTGTTGTGCATTGATGTTATGACTTGCTAAGGTTAGTGACTTTATATCCTGACAATGTTGAGCTCAATGTTTTGACTTGCCTAAAGTCAGTGGCTTTATGTTTTGACAGCCTTAGTATGCTGCCATATTGTCTGTTGAATGTGAGTGAATATCGATGAAATATTTTCTTTGGATGTCTATACAGATCTATTAGGGACCATCAATATATATCAATTGTGCTTGTCATTATAACACCCGGAAAAGATGTTTGATTTATAACGGGAAGCTGAGTTGCCAGCTCCCAAATGTGCTCTATGGGAGCGAACTCTTTCGTTAAACCAAGCAGTTAACGAAGCTTTACATCTATTCATTGCACGTTCTACAAGATATATTTAGTTTTGACCATGAATGAGACTATGTGTATAGTCAAATGAATGCTATATGTTTAACATTGATTAATCATGTTTAATGATGTATATTCTCTCATTAAGGCTATGCTATGGGAGCGAATTCTTTCGTTAAACCAAGCAGTTAACGAAGCTTTACATCTATTCATTGCACGTTCTACAAGATATATTTAATGTTGATCATGAATGAGACTATGTGTATAGTCAAATGAATGTTATATGCTTATCATTGATTAATCATGTCTAATGATGTATATTTTTTCATTAAGGCTATGCTTATAATCTAAACAAGCACACTTTTTTTGTTTCCTTCCATAACCATGAGTCTTACTGAATAAGGCTGAAAACATAGGCTTAAATAGACTACGGCAAATATACAGAATCTTGCAGATTCGTTTATGACCGTATTTTTTTTGTCCTTAATACATATATGAATTATTAAATTAGAACGTGAAAGATTTGTGCTGATTCCGTCCTATACCTGGAAATATAGTATATAGTTTTTATATCGTTGCAAGAGTAATTCTCATCCAATTGGATGACATATATTTCATCTCCTCTTTATTATGTACCATCTTGGATTATAATAGGATATTACCTGTGTTCTATTGGTATAGAGCACCTTTTTACTATGCATGGTATAAGATATATTATAAGATATGTGTCATACATATAATATCAGTGCCTCTTACGTTCTTGACATATCATGTCAATGCTTTTAACATAGATATAAAACATTGCTCCTATATTCCCTAAATAAACGGAATGCCATTTCAAAAATTTTTTAATTTTTAGTTTTATTTTCCCTGTTATATGGTAACAGCACCTACTGGTACTAACATCAGCTAGTAGAATCTACAGGTTATTGTTTAACCATTATTTTATAAATGCATTATGATGGCTGATGATTTATACGGTAAGCGTCACATTAAGAGGTGACTAAGATATATATAATACAGCTTCTAAATGCTATAGCCACATCGGCGTTTTTAATGTTGCCCGTTTCTCATGGATTTTGATAACAAGTTTAGGTTGTTTTATTTAAACAAGTATGAATAATTGATGATATCTCTATAGCAAGCGCCACACTAAGAGGTGACTGAGACATGAACACTACAGCTTACTATATGCTATAGTTACATCGGCGTTTTTAAACCTGTCTGTTTTTCATGACTCAATTGATTGTATAAAGCAAAGAAACAACTACTAGTTGTTCTTATTTACATCTGACAACATGTTTAGGTTGTCTTATTTAGAACAGCACAATGCGCAACATTCAGTAGATGCAACTTTACCTATCTCTGTTAGCAAATCTAGGCTGTTTTATTTTAAATGATACAAAGTGCACCATTTTGAATATGCAGCTCTATATAATTTATATCTGATACGCCACATTGGATGGTTATGAACTATTGTAGAGATAGATGCTATTGGCTTTATAATTTATGAAGCTTTGCTATCGTATATTCAGAACTGTTTTTAAAAATGTAAAAAATGCTTTCTTTTACTTGCAATTTAGTGCTTAACTTGCTTACTGGGATGATGTAAAAATGGGTGTTTCCACCCTAGCAATTATGTTTCAATTAATTGAGAGATTGATAATTGTTTTCTTAATTGATCCTGGTTTTACTATATAAAGGGAATTCATTTCTTGTACAAATTGTAACCTGATGAAGCGCATATTAATGCGTGAAAGCGCTCGTTTGTTTTAAAAATAAAACTCAATTTTATTAACCGTGGTGGTTCCTGGCAGTATTTTCCTCAATGTTCAGACTCCTGTGAGTTTGACATTGTAATATAGACCCCCTCATTCCATAATACATGATAAGCTAGACACACCTTTCCTCCAATAAACCTATAGTTTATGGAAAAAAGACCTAAAACTTCCAGTCTGGGTTTATATGTTAGATTTTTCAGAGAAATTCTCTTGGTAAACTTCCTTATATTCCTTCCAAAATGATATGCATAAAAGTCATATTATATTCAATAATAGGTCAAATATATGCAATAAGTGCATCTGTATTTCTTGAAACAATGTTCTTAAAAATCAGTGCTACATCTTTAATTGTTTTGATTTTAATTATCGGACATATGATCTAAATGTAAAATTATTACAAATTCTATATTCTAAGAAATTTGATAAAACTGCTTCCTAATTTAAGCCTGACATCCAAACTAGGTTTGCCAAAGTAAAGGACCTCCATTTATCTTTAATATTAAGGCCAATATAATTTAACCAAAATGCTACTTTACTCAAGTATAGATTCAATTCTTTTACATCTCTTAATAATATTATAACTTGCCCAAATTTGATATCATCAACATATTTTGCCATTCGGACAGATAAATGCTTTGGTATATGAGAAAAAAACTATATTTAATGACACTGGGCCCAGTACCAAGTCTTGTGGTACCCCTTTAAGCACATCAGCCTAGTTATATAGATCATTCTTATTTCTAATTTGTTGTTCCCTCCCACTCAGCCTGCTTGAGACTTGGTGTATAATGTACATGTATGCATTGTATCAATAATTATATTATGTGGAATACTGTTAAAAGTATTAGAAAGCTCTATATACACCACAATAACAGATAAAATTTGATCTAAGGCCAAAGTAACAGTGTCATAAAAGGTTGTCAAATTAGTAAATGTTAATCCATTATAAGTAAAACCATTTAGAGACAGATCCAACAGATAATCCTTTAAATCAGTAGTCAAGGCAGATAATAAACAATTCTCAAAACTCTTACTCAACAAGGATGTTAGATTAATTGGACTATAAGTAGAGATATTATATATTGAACTACCTTTGTGAATAGGTATAACATCTGCACTCTTCAGCTTAATGAAAAATATCTTTGACATAACATTGTATTAAAGAAGGATGCAATAATTACAGAAATATATTTAGCATAAGTAACTCAAAAGCATCCTGGTAAATTATCGAGACCTAGACAACTGTCCTGTATAATGCAGCCCAATTATTTTTTTACAGTGTCCAAACTAAAAAATCAACATTCAGAAATATCAACCTCCAAGGTTACCCATGCACAACAACTGACTCTACTTATGGAATCACTCACAAGAAAATATTTATTAAATGCCTCATACAATTTTACTCCTTCATATAATGCCTTTTTTACAATAATGTAGCTCACTCCATTTTCTCACCTTTAAATTTCTGAGCATAATAGGGTTTCCACCTTTCGTTGTAGCAAAAAGCAGACTTAGACCATGCCCCCTATATGTCATATAACCCCACCCATTTTCCACCCACCTCCCACACATTTTTGTGATATCATCGTTGCGTCATCCAAGGGAATGCCCTCTTTTTCCACCTTTTTTTGAGCCTTAGAGATTTTGGTCTCAGTATTTTGAGTTTAGGGATTTTGAAAGTCAGTATTTTGAAGTGGACCCCTAATTGAAGAATACTCTTCAATTCAGGATATATTATTTAACATATTAATTACTCTTGCAGAGTCAATAGTTGGGCAAGAAATGATAAAAATTATGTTGGTAATAAATATGGCACCATTTAAGTTAATTTCTCTCCCTTTTTCAGATATTAGACATCAGCCTCCCTGTGTCTGTAACTTTCCATGGAGATTTTCAGGTTTTTAAACCAAGTTTTTTGAAATTTCAATACATATTTCAGTGGCACAGATAAATAAAGCCCTGACTATTGTCCAGGCAACTGAACTTGATTATCAGCTGCAGCAGTTGATATTCTAGGCAAAGATATTTATGCCTAGACTGGGGGAAGGGAATATGCTGGAAAGAGATCATAGTGAGCTACAGTAGAGCACAGAGCTTCCAGAGAAAGATTGTTAGGCTGGGCATGTGGGAGAGTAAGGAAGATGGCCACTCTAAGGGCTTGTCGCAGGTTTATTCTCAAATCAGTCATCATCATCATTGACTATTCAGTTGAACAACTGAAACTGGCATGCTGGGAAGGGTGATAGGGCTAGGGATATTGACCAGCCAATATATACATGATGGCTTCATATGTCATGTCCCATGCTTCCCTATGATATCTCTCACTCTTCTGGTATTACTATTGTGCACTGTAAGGTGAACTCCTTCAGAAATTGACTGTAGCATAATTCAGGGTAATTCACCAATGCCCATTTCTGCCCGCAAAAGTTAGCCACTGCAAAAGGCACATATGACCAGGTACAGTTGTTTTGGTCACATTTTCCTTTTGCTGTGGCCAAGTGTATATTCCCCATTTTTAATCTATATTCCCCAGTTTTTAATTTATCAACCATATCTCCAATACCTGCGTTCCTCAACAAAGAGTACGCAGCTCATCAGACAGCGTCATCCAACATTTTTGTTTACATTATTTCTTGTGATTTCACATCCATTAATACTTTAACTACATTCTTTTTATATTCTGACTGTAAACATTGCATTATTTTGTAATTTACTTAATAGGCTTCTAACAGTCTTCACATCAGATTATGTGCCAAATTATCAGAAACCTTAGTAACACCACACCACACAAACCTGGCATCATCACCTTTATACAAAATAAAAAATACCTTTTCTTTCATTTTAGCCATTATTTCCTTAACTTGCATATTTATACAGTTTTATACCATATATATATATTCCATCTGTATTCTAGAAAAAACTTTTTCAAATCATTCTTGCATAAGTCTCATGATTATCTTATAGTTTGTATTATCAGAGTAATGCATTTTCAATTTCTTAAATCTGCCCTCTCCACTTTTCAGTATTAATTTTTTTAATCTTTCATATACATCTTCACATTTAAATCCTTTGTATTTCCATTAATTCATCAGGTTGATAGTCATTTTTTATCCTTTTAAAAAACTGATATCTAATTCCCCTGGTCCCTATGCTGAATTTTCCAGGACTTTTCTTAATACTGCTTTCTCCACCAATATTTCTTTTACCAGTTCTTCATTATCACTTTGCTCAATTTTTCTTAACTTCAATTCAGTACTATATTTATCTTCTGTTTTCTTATGCTTCTAAAAATAAAATTTCCAATTCTCTTAAAATGCATTCTTCCCTCAAATATTTTTTTTATTTTCAATTAAAATAAAATTTACATAATATTTTAAATATCATTTTAAACAATTATATACAATATTTACAATAGCCTGACTTTCAATTATATACACTGTATGTTATTAAATATAGAATTAACAGATCAGTTATCAGAGATACAATATTGATTATTGCAGATTGTCCAACAAAGATATAACTTTCTTCCAAAGATTATTTACCAATGGCCTGGGATAGATTCATAGTTCTTTGATTTTTATTTTCATCAATGCAGTTGTCTTCAGTAAAGTGTAGAATTCTTCCAAGGTCGGGGCTGTATTTGAATTCTACCTTCTGGTTACGCATTTCCTAGCTATAGCAAGTATTGTTCATAACAAATACACATTTGTCTTATTCAGGTAGGGACCTTCATGTACATTTAGAATTATCAATACTTTAGTTAAGGTACAGGATTAATTAAATAAAGGTTGTAAAAATGATTGATTCCATTCCAATATGATTTAATTTTATTACATTCATAAAAAATATGAATCCAGTCTGCTTTATTTGACTTTTCACACCTCCAGCAAACACCATTTGTAGTAGTACTGATCTTTTTAATTCTATCTGGTGTTAAAAATGCTCTATGTAAGTATTTCCAGTTAAATATTTTCCAGTACTGTGTGTTAGAGTTGTAATTAACTGATAGTAAAATATTAGTTTTAATTTCTTCTGTTAACTGCAATGACTGACGTTTTGTTAAGAACTGCCAGTATGATGGTTTTG
Source organism: Protopterus annectens (assembly GCF_019279795.1). NCBI lineage: Eukaryota > Metazoa > Chordata > Ceratodontiformes > Protopteridae > Protopterus > Protopterus annectens. The sequence goes on from NC_056732.1 coordinate 585,566,024, forward strand.
GAATTGTTTTATATGTTATTAACTGTTTATATAGATTTGAAATGGACTTTTTCTTTTCACAACTATTATATATAAATTCATACAGAAAACTTATTAGATTTGGAATATCTTTAAATGAGGAATTATTAATTAATCTGCATAAATCTTGAGTGTACATTAGAATGCTTTGTAAGGTTAACCAGTCCTGTGTTGGAATATTGTAAGCAGTTTTATCATATGTATATCTAAAACATTTAATTTATTAAATTAAAATCATTTAAATCATTGAAATCAGCATAAGAATCAATTTTGTTCCCAGGAGGTTATTGTTTCCCTATATATTTTGTGAGGAAAGTTCTTAGTGATGGTAAATGGGGTTAAAAGGTCAAACCAAAGTTTTAGATCTATGTTTGCATTGATAAGTTTCCTAAAGGAATTGATGTAATGATTAATCAATGTTGTTTTAGAAGGTTTTGTTATATTATATTGTATACTTATGCATAGTATGTACCAGGGTTTGTTTGATTTGTCTACTATTAAAACATTTTTTTAACAGATTAAATTAATTTGTTAATATAGCCGTTGTTAATTCTTTCCAGGTAACAAAATAATTTGGGTTTATCCAGTCTATTGTAGTTTTAAGCACAGATGCTTTTATATATGTTTATATTTCTGGGAAGTTCAATCCTCCTTGTTTCTAGGGTCTAATGTGATGAGATAGAGCAACTCTATTCTTTTTGGGATACCATAAAAATTTTATTAAACATGAGTTTATTTCTTTAAGAATGCATCTTTCAGGAATTAACTGTATTGCTAATGCTACATATAGTATTTTTGGCAATAAGACCCTTTTTATTAATTGCAATCTGTCTTCAAAAGTTAATATAATTTTGTTCAACTTTTCTATATATATTTTTATTGTTTTAATAATGTTTTTATAATTTATTAATATTGTTTCATTTATATTTGTGCATAACACTATTCCTAAATAATTTAGCGTAAGTTCTTGTTTTCCTATGATGGATTTATCTGTAACTTGTAGTTCTTTTTTCTTAAATAAAAATAGAAATTTATTTTGATTTTGATCTATTAAAGTGTAGACCTGAAATCTTATAAAATTTCTCCATTACTTCTTCTAGCTCTTCTAATGACTCTCTGGAGTTTTATAGGGTTAATAAAATATCATCAGCAAAAAGCATTATTTTATATATGTACTGGTCATAGACGTCTATTCCTTTTATTCTTGGATTATTGCGTATTATTTCCGCAAGTATTTCTATAGCCAAAGCAAATAAAATAGGAGAAAGGGGGCATACATGTTTAATACCTTTTGTTGGGTCTACCTGAAAACACTGACACACAAAAACACAGAGAACAAGATAACCGAGACCAGAAAACCGAAAGTTCAAAAACATGAAACATCACATGCTCGACAAACCACAATCCAGACAATCAACAAAACAAAACAAATACCTTTTCCGTAAAACACACTCACAACACAAGCACACCAAAAACCTTACAAACCTACACTAAACCTTACATACACAACTATCTATGCACTAACCTTAACCCAAACCCTAACCCTAAGGTCCGTCACTATCGCACACTCACCTAAGCTGCACCCTAACCCTAACTCACTGAACCTGCCCTTAACCCTAAAGTCTGTCACTATCGCACACTTACCTTACCCGCACCCTAACCCTAACTCACTTAACCCACCCCTAACCTTAAAGTCTCTCACTATTGCACACTTAACTACCTGCACCCTGACCCTAACGTCTGTCACTATCACACACTTACCTTAACATGTCAATGTTCTCAGCGTCGGGATTTTCAATCGTCGGTCATCTCCGTTGTCGATCTTCCTGTGTCGGTTATCTCGTTGGCGTTGTCAGCATTCAGTGTTTTTAAGTAGACCCCTTTTGTTATATGGGTAGATTCTGAGGTGAAAGGACCTAATTTAATGTAGGCTAAGTTATTAATATATATGTTTTTAGTAATAAGATGAAGGAAGGAGGAAATTCAAATAATGCTAAAGTTTTAAATAGATATTCCCAGTTGAGGGAATCAAAGGCTTTTTCTAAGTCTAATCCGATTACAAGTGTTTCTCCATCTTCTTTATTCACATAATCTATAAGAGTAAGTATCCTTTTAATATTATCATGTGTGTGCCTGTTATATAAAAATCCAGTTTGATCATTATTGATTGTCTTTGAAAGTGGGATTTTCATTCTGTTAGCTAGTACTGACATGAATATTTTGTAATCATTATTCAGAAATGATATAGGTCTGTTTCAGATGCAAAGGTCTGATGGTTTATTATCTTTTAGAATTGGTGTTATGAGAGAATAATTCCATGAGGGTGGTATTTTTGCTTGTGACTGGACTTCTAGAAAAGTTTTATATAAAAGGGAGATTACTGTTGAAAGGAAAAGTTTGTAAATTTCTGTAATTATACCATCTATCTCTGGAGCTTTGTTAGATTTACTTGTTTTATCTTGTCATCAATTTCTTTGTAGGATATAGGTTTTTGTAGGTCTAGTTTTAAGCTTTCAGGAATTTTTTTTATATTGATAAGGTTTGTATCTAAGTTTATTCGGTTGGTATCTAAATCTTCTTTTTTGAATATAATGGAATATAATGGAACCAAAATGCTTTAAGGATATCTCCTATATCTGATACTTTCCCCTTTCTTTTCATGATATATACTACTAATGTTATTTGCTTTAGATTGTATTTTAATTCTTGTAGCTAAGTTATGTAGATATCTGGGGGAGGTGGTTAATGAGTTTATTTTTAATTTTTCCAAGGCTAGACAAGTTTTGTGTGTTAGAATTTCATTATATTTTTCATTTAATTCCTCTTTCTTTTTTGACTTCTGGACAATTCTGATTTTCTTTTTAGGTTTTGCTGGCAAGAGTCTGGTTTGCAAGTCTAATGATTCAGATTCCCACTCTCTAACTTTGTTTTTGTACCAGCTAAGGCTCTTATCAAATAAATATGCTTTTAATGAGTCCCAAACCATGACTCTACTGATTTCTGTTGTATTATTTATTGTAGTTCTGACAACATCCAGGGTCTGAATTCTTTAATTTTCATGATATATGATGGAATTCTAGTTGAGAGGATTAAAGGTTTAAACTCTGTTTGGAGCTTCATTATCAGAGAGTCATGATCTCAGAAGGGGCATGAAACTATTGAGAAATTGAGGATTTTTGTTTGTAAATCTTGAACTACGAATAATTTGTCTTTTCTGGTTTGTGTTCCAAATCTATGGTTTTTATGGGAAAATAAATAGGATTTATCATCTTTTACTTTAAAAGTGTCAATTAAATGAAATGAATCAATCCATTTATTTAAGGGTTTTAAAATAGTTGTTATGCAAAAAGTCTTCTTGGTAGTTTCAGAAGCTTCTAAGGTACAATTAAAGTCTCCTCCCAGTGTAAGATTTCCTTTATAATTGTTGGAAATAAAATCTAGGTGTTTTTAACCATTTCTGCTCCAAATCCTGGGAACCAATATAGATGAGCTAAGGTCCATATTCTGTTATTAAATTTAATTATAACAAATACTAGTAGACCTTCTTTGTCTTCATATTTATAAAAAAACTTTTGGAGTGATTATGTTTTTCTTCCAGAGAATTGATACTCCTTTTGTCTTTGTTCTATAGGAGGATTGAGCTAAGACTGTGTAGTCCTTAGGGTTCCAAATAAAGATATCATTAGTCTTAAAATGTGTTTCCTGGAGAAATACTACTTGTACCTTATTTAGATTTAAATATTTTAGTAAGTTTGATCTTTTATTTGCATTATTTAAGCCATTGGTATTTAATGATAAGAATGTTAAATCCATTTCAAGTTATTGTTGGAAGAAACTTTTGCTTCTTCTTTTTTATTTTGATTATAGTAGTTATACCATATTCTCTGATAACATTAGATGTTATTTTTATGTGTGTAAACTTGGGAGTGTAATTTAATGTTCTTTCATCTTTAAATATAAGTAGGGTAACATTCTGGTCAGGCTTTAAAAAAGTACTTCTATAAAACATTAATTCTAATGTATAAATTACAAGTAAATATGAATTTCCCATTAAACATGGAATGAAAGTCATTCCTTATCCAATAGATAAAGATAGATCTATTGGATTATCACTTATACCTTTAACCAACAATATCAGCTGAGCTCCATGTTTTAAATTATTATATGGAGAATTTTCTTAAAAGAGATATGAAATTCTATATTATTCTATTATTGTTATATAGTATTTCATATATCAGGAAGGAATGTTAGTAGTGTAAACAATTATTATTATGTTGACTTGGAAAATATCCAATATGTAGTTACCCTTAAGAGATCCCAAACATCTCAGATATGTCATTTTGGATAAATTAAATGCAACAGAGGAGCATACACTAAATAAGCCAACAACAAATAGATTATTACTAAAATAATTTGACTAAAAGGACTCTACAGGAGACAATAAGTGATTACCAATGCAATATGAATTTACTGTAGGTTTACTGTCTTCCTTTACTTTCCCACTCTTCAGCTCACCAACTTCAACTTACACTTATGAAAAGACATGGCTTATCAGTGGTATCCTGACTCTGAGTAGCGGCACCCTAGTGTGCAGTGCTTTTACATATTTATAGATTTACAAAGCAGAGTCTAAGAATGGACTATGATCACCTTGACAATCACATCCTGCATAGAGCACCTCCTGCTTCCAGTATGGGTAATCACATCAGGTCTAGAATGAATGTGAAGGAACATATATGGTAATCAAGACTTATCTTAGGTAATTATTAATCGAATAGTATTTAGAGCATCTTAGAGAGTTCTCAGGGCAGTTAGAATACTCTTAAGCCTCTCCTCCCTTGACCAAAAACAGAGATTTCCTTCCCTTTCTTTCCCTTGTTTTAAATCAGTACTAATAAAAGAAATTCAGCAAACATAGGTAAACAGAAATAACATTCAGTAATCTGTCTTGTACATGACTCGCAATCCATTAAACAAGTCAGTGACTAACATCACTTTAGTAAACATTATAAAGACAAATTAAAAATAATTTCCTAGCTCTTTAAATTTTCTAATAAAGCAAAAAGTTAACAATAAGCTATTTTAGCTAAAAGTATAAAGCATTTCAATTTTTCCTTGCATGTATACATTTTTACTTATATTGTAGTGTTAATAGCTGTATTTGAAATCTGTACAATACTTCACTTCTTCAAATCATTCCTTTTTCAATTCAGGGTTTGTTTTGTCAAAACGGCAACAATATTTCAAGGGCACAATTAATATTTAGACTGATGTTTCAAATAACTCGTCATTTGCCAATTGAGTTAGTTTAGAATGTATGGTTAGTGCAAATATAGCATGTTGCAAATATAATATGTATTTTTTCGTGTGCTCTAGAGACTGTCATATGCAAGAGACATATATAATGTAATAAATATAGAGCAGATTGCTTATGGATTCAGGTTGTTAACGTAAATTATGCTTATTAATCAGGCAGTTTCATTTAAATTCACAAGTAATTTGGGAACATTTTCAGTTTAGTTTCCAGGAATGTGTAGTCCAATGTGATTAACTGAGTCCACTTTTCCTTATAAACATATGTCACAATTCTTTAAACTAAGCAGAGTCTAACATCTGTCTAATAATCATTATAAAGACAAAGAATAGTAATTTCCTAACTCTTCAAACTTTCTGATATCGCAAAATGTTGACAGTAAGCTATTTTAACTGGAAGACTAAAACATTTCAATACTTCCTTGTGAATATATATTTTTACTTTTACTGTAGTGTCAAGAACTGTCTTTGAAATCTATGCATTACTTCACTTCTTTCAAGTCATTCATTTTACAGTTCAGATTATATTTTGTCAAAATATCAATAGCATTTCAAGGGCACATTTTATATTTAAACTGATATTTTAAATGAATAGCTATCAGTTACCAAGTGAGTTTGTGCAGAGTGTGAGGTAACCGCAAAGATAACATGTTGCAAAAAGTAATATGTATCTTCTCATAGGCTCTAGAGACTGAAAATTTCAAGTAACATATAAAATGCAACTGTTACAGTGCAGACAGCTTGTGAAATCAACATGTTAAAGTGAGTTTGTGTTTGTGTCTTTCGGCTTTTCCCGGTTAGGGTTCACCACAGCAGAACTCCGGTCCGCTAATGATTGGCAGTTATACAAATATAATGTCAGCTCATAAGTCATTTAAAATAAATAAAAATACATATAAAAACATATAAAAATATATCTTATCTGCGTAATGGCTTATTAACTAAGACCAGTTTAATACAAACTTTATCATTTAGGTGGCCTAAATGATAAAGTTTGTATTAAACCGGTCTTAGTTAATAAGCCATTATGCAGATAAGATATATTTTTCTATGTATTTTTATTTATTTTAAATGACGTATGAGCTGACATTATATTTTTATTCAGTATTATTGATTTAAGTCAATAGCTATCAGGTTAATTGTTTATCGGAAATTGGCACTGATTGGCTGTTGTTTTAAAAATCACTGAGTAATTTATTGAGTTGTCTGATGAAGTAGCTTTGGCTACAAAAGCACTCACCATTTTTTACTGCACTTGTGGATTAAACGTTTCAGTTTTATTTGATATCATCTGCCGTGCTCTGGTGTTTTCTATTCTTCTTCTGCATTTATTATTTGTTTGGGAATCCAGTTTGCCCATACCACATTTTATTTTCCATTTATATGTAAATTTATGTTCCTTATTTAGCTTTTCACCCTACTATTAGTTCTTCCTTAAATTTGTTCTTATAGTTTGTAGCATATTGATTGATAATAACAAAACTGTATTTACTTAAGATGACAGTTTGCAACTAAACTTTGTAACAGTGCTGAAGTGCTTTAACAGTACAATTGTTAGCTATATTTTAACTCATCATAGGGCCACAAAGGCCAGCCAAACAGCCTGTTTATGGCCCCAAATGAAACCCTCAACACCTCAACCTCTATTTTGCAAAGTAACTACCCCATATATTGTCCGTATCCTACAACCTTGTCATTTTCATATTTCATTTTGAACCTACCATGTCTAATAACACTTTAAGAAAGATAATGCCCTCACACATCAATTTTTCCTTTGATCACCATTATCACACAATCTGCATATGTTAACATACTTGACAAAGCTATTCCCTCCATTAATAACCACTTACTTGCATCCAAGGTCCGCTTAACGACAAGTACTATCCCATTCATAAACAGTATAATCCAAAAACATGGCAGGCATACTAAGAAAACATAAAAATAACAAAACTCCACTCCAAAAGTATCCAATGCTTCTTTTATTGGAAAAACTAAATGATTTCATTCTTGAACTTAACAGAACTTCCTTAGAGTTAAAAGAAATGACATCACTTCCCACAGTTTAAATACAAATTTTGGCACCAAAAACAAGAAACAAATTTAAAGAGAAATGTACCTTTAAAAACAACTTACTTCAATAACTTAATATTAATTCTAATAAAAACCGATAACATTGTTTGTAAAAACATTTCATAAAGAAAGAGATTTCATTTTCAAAACATATCCTATGGAAATAATATCATTAATACATGGAATATTTGCAGCATTAAGATAAGCTGCCAGTAAAGTTCCCTTTCCTCCAAGGAAAGCCCCCATTCTCCTCTCCCCCAATTAGGGGGGAAACTTTTTCCAGTACACAAAAAGAAAATTTTCTAAAGTCAGTACAGACCAAATAATGTTTGTGCAATGCATTTCTACCATCTTTCATAAGGATGGCGTAAGTGTGTTGGTAAATCCTTTTCCTAAGGGGCCCCTACATAGAATGCAGGACAGGTGGCACAAAGGGCCAAATATACTACTCATTTGGTACTACAGTCATAACTCCCCTTAGGTGAAATCACTACAGAGAAGCCAGTTACCAAAAATGAGTACCTTTTAATATAAGTCTGCAATGTTTACATGAACCACAGTGCCGCATACCCAGTTTCTTGGTAGAATTCATACCCCTGCTTTGATTAATTTTAGGTATTGTCTTTAAATTAAAACTGTTTTTATTAACAAACCTAGGGTTTAGCCCCAATTTGGTCATAAGATCAACTGCACCAAAAATGGTGGTCCATTGGGAACTACTAATCTTCGTTAGGGAAGGTATATCCCTACTATAACTTAGCACAATGGCCCTAGACTGATTGTTGTCACTAATACTTCTTCCTGCTACCATTAATAAATAGTGTAAACAACCCACTCAAAAGACACCTCTGTGTTATAACATTCTACCTAATGACCTATACCGCATAATCCCAATTCATCCAAGTAATTATTTCTTGTAAACCCATTTACCAATTTACACAACTGGATACATTTTTCCAAAAGTCAGATAATCCTTTAAGATCAATGTGAAATGGTATCAAAAGCTTTATGCATGTCACATCCAATAATGTTCCATCAAAACTTACCCCTTTTATGTTCTCTGGTATCCATCCCACTGAGGTATAAGCTTTTTTATTACTTTTATCTTGAATCCCATGAACTTGTTAATCTCAACCAAATCCTTTCTGTTAGAATATTTTAATCAGTATGTCACAGAGGTGTGCTGGTTTCTAATTCTTTAATATGTCCCTAGTATTTAACACACACACGCACAAACACACACACACACACACACACACACACACACACACACACACACACATATATATATATATATATATATATATATATATATATATATATATATATATATTGCATTACTCTCTCTATATTTCTCTTCCCTTTTACCTCAGAACCTTGAAACTCATTCAGAAATTTCAAAAACACATTTTATTTTTATCTTCCATCCCACATAAAAATTGTATGCAATCCTATCCTACCCAGGAATATTATTATTCTTTGACTATTTCAAACTCACATCTAATTCTTCTTTTGTAAACTCTCTATCAAATGCAGTGAACCACTTCTCGTTCCAATTATTTTGCTCTAAGCCCAGTTCTTTCTTTCACATATAGTCCTCTAACATAATTTTGTGCTATATTCATTATTTCACTTTATAAATAATAATTAATTTCCTGCTGTATTCAGCAAGCAAGTCATCACCCTTCTTTTTTTAACAAGATTAATAACAAACCTTTCTCTATACATCATATTCTACATGCTCTTCATCTTTTTCACATGCATTCATTTTTCTAATAAAAAACCTCTGCTGTTTTTCCCCAATATTTATTTTCTCTATTTCCTTACAAGCATCAACCATATCAAATACTCATTTTTGTACTTCTCTTTAAAGAAGAAAACCCTTTATTTTCTGAACTATTTTAACACCTCAGAATGACACTGGCTGCTTTTTGTAGAATTTTAATATATTTTCTGCAAAATGGCTTCCCGTGGGGATTGACATATCAATGAGATCTTGTTTTTTTTCAAGCCTTTTTCTTTCTCATAATCCATTTCATGTCTGCTTTATATGAGTTGTTTGTGTTTTTTGGCTTTTCCCGGTTAGGGCTCGCCACAGTGGTACTCCGGTCCGCTAATGATTGGTAGTGGATTTTTACGTACCGGGTTACCAGCCCTGACGCACAACCTTCAACGAAGGCACGCCCCATTCACATATGCCTCCACACAGAAGACGCTCTAGCTGAGAATCGAATGGGACAACATCTTGCTATGAGGTGACAATGCTACCGCAGCACCACCACCACAGTGCTTTATATGAGTCATGCTAGAAATAAGGAAGTAATGGTGTATTCCCATGCCGTTGGCATATAATGGGATTAGTCTCAGTCACTTTTCATCCTATATGCCTTCTGTAACACAACTGCTTCCTTTATTTTTTGAATGGCCCTCATTCATTTGTCTCAGAGCTTGTTTCGCAGTATACTAAGGAGTTATATGGCTGCAACCAAAAAGTAACTAAATCACAGGCCTTTAATGATTGTCTACTATAAGAATTGTTAATCTCTAACATATTGTGCATGTTTGCTATAAGTATGCTCTATTTTTTCTGTCATGTAATTGTAGTTATTGGCCATCTGGGCAATTTTTCCATCTCTTTCCACTTTCTGATTTAAAATCCCGCATTTGGTCTTGTTTCTTTCCTGTAACTAGTCTAGTTCAGATACAGATTCTTAGTTTTAGCACTTGAATTTGCTTATTCTTGCTCAGCACTTGTTCAGAACTTGCAAGCACTAAATAAGCAAATTACTACAGCACTCACCTTTCCTCATTACCTAGAGGAAAACAGTTTTGGTACTTACTTTCCTCACTTGCTTAGAGAAAAACAGCTCTTGTACTCACTTTCCTCACTTGTCTAGAGGAAAATAGTTTTTTATTCAGACATGTCCAAGGGTCAGCTCCCAGTGTTCTCTCCTGTCTATCTGATGAATCTGGGCATCTTGGGGCAATGTAGCAATTGCCTCATGCACACAGACAACCCTCTCCTCCTACCACCCAACACTACAACCTGTGAAAGATGCACTTATCTAGCCAAACTGGAGGTAAAGCTCTCTCCAACCAAGACTGAACTTGACAATCAAGAGGAGAAGGTAAACACTTGCACCACACCACATTCATCGCATAGTCCCACTAAACCTACACCATCAAAATCCACACATAGAAACACAAAAACATTTGCGGAGGCTCTCAATAATAATCTGCTCAAGCAACAGAGACCTTCAAAGCAGAAACACAAGCAATCTCCACCCCCCCAACACAACCCAAATGACACATAGCCCACAGACTCAGTGTGCCACTCAACCACAGCCCATAAGGCAAAACAACATACCCAACACACTAGTCATAGGTGACTCTATAGTTAGACACACTGATGTCCCACTCACCAGAATAAACAAGGAGAAGGTTATTGTCAGCTGCCTGTCTGGTGCCAGGATCCGCCACATAACCCATGCACTCAGGTCACTCTACAACAAGTACAAATATGACTCTGTCATTGTCCATGTTGGTGTGAATGACCTGAGACGTACCTCCCTGGACTACATGAAAAGAGACATGGAAGAGCTCTCTGATCTTGTAGCCCAGGCATGTATGACCCTAGCCCTGAGTAGCACCCTGCCATTGCCCATAATGATACCGCAGTACAAGGACAAAATGACTGACTTCAACAATTGGCTAAGCTTCTGGTGTTATTCTAAGGGGGAGCCAGTATATGTCTGCCTGGGACGACATGGTCAACAGACCACGATGCTTTGCCAGTGATGGCCTGCACCTGTCACCGCTAGGATTCCAGATACTGGCTAAAGCTCTTGCCACCCCTGTAGTGCCTTTTTAGGCAAGGTTGAAATGACAAATTCACCACCGTAACAGGAACAGGCAAGCAAAAACTGAGGGTAATGCTGCTCAGTGCTAGAAGTCTAAATCTCAAAATGCACTCCCACGAGGCACTCCTTGAAATGGAGAAAATCGATAACTGCACAGTGACTGAGACCTGGTTCAAGGCTCCAGAGAGCACCCCTGCATTACAAGGCTATAACTCATACCACACTTTTCGGCCACCTAACCTGGACTGGAACACCAAAGGTGGAGGTGTGTCCATATTCATTAAGGATATCTACACCTCCGGACTAGTTGCTCAGCATAATGCATCCAAGGTTATCCAAGTGCAACTAACTCTGGGCAAAACTGCAATCCAAATTGTAGCTTGCTATAGATCCCCCACCATGCCCCAGGATTCCCACTCCTCTTTTCTTGATATACTGGAAAATATTACGGTTCAACCAAACACCCTAATAATGGGTGATTTCAACTACCCTACCATTAACTGGGAAAATTACTCATGTACCAACTCCTTCACTCAACACTTTCTGAAATTCATAAATTCCAATGCCCTGGATCAACTTATCCATGCCCCCACCAGGGGCAACAATATCCTAGACCTAGTCATTACCAACATGAGTGACCGGTGTTCCACACCTGAAGTCATCTCCTCGTTGGTCCGATCCGACCATAAGCTAATCACCCTCAATATCCACATCCCACCCCCACCCCCCCATTAAGGAAACCATGGTAAAAAACTTCTCCAAAGCCAACTTCATGCTTCTTAAGACAGAAGTGGCAAACTTCATGACACCCATACAGATGGACAATGCAGTTATGACTGCTGAATCCTAGACAGATGCACTCTATAAGCACTTACATGAGTGCATGGATCGTGCTATCCAAAACAGAACCAAAATGCTATCCTCCCAAAAAAGGAAGCCAATCTGGTGTTCCTCTGCCATAAAAAAACTCTACAACAGAAGGAAGAAACTGTTGCAAAAAAGAGTAAAATCTCATGAGTGGAGGAGTTTCCTGGTCAGCCACAGTAAGAAGCTGAGATCCCTTGTAAGATCCTCCAAAGCTAGCTACAAAAACAAAATCACCACCGATTCTAGGGACAACCACAAAGCATTCTATAGCTATGTCAAGAATCTCAATGGCAACACCCAGATCTGCTCTGAGTTACAGGACAATGGCATGAAAATTACAGAACCAACTGATATTGGCAACATCCTGGCAGATAGGTTCAGTGCTAACTTTACCCCCTCTCACCCTCTGAAGGGCCCATATCTATACAGGAAGAATGCAGAGACCCTGTAATCACAACTATGCAGGTAAAAGCTGCACTATCTAAAGCCAAAAACACAGCATCCATGGGACCAGACAACATCCCAGGCTGCGTTTTACACAAACTTCACAATGAACTGGCTTCCCACCTAAGCACCATGTTCAATCATAGTCTCACATCAGGCTTTGTGCCAACTGAATGGTGCACAGCAACAGTTATCAACAAAGGGGGAGCCACCACTGATCCTGGGAACTATTGCCCTATTAGCATGACGAGCCTGGTCTGTAAGGCCATGGAACGTATCATCATGGAACCCATAAACAAAGACATTGGTAACCTCCAAACTCTGAACCTCACCTAGTTTGGGTTTGTGAAAGGCAGATCATGCCTCCTTAACCTGCTCGAATTCTTTGAGGCAGTCACCAAAGCTGTAGATGAGGGTAAGGAGGTTCACACAGACTATCTTTACCTCGCCAAGGCTTTCAACACCATCCCCCATTCTGGAATTATAGCTAAACTCACTAAACTAGGTATAAATCCCTATGTCACAAGATGGGTTGCCAACTGGCTAACTGACAGAACCCACACTGTAAAAGTTGCAGACTCCAAATCTGACTTCAAACCAGTGACAAGTGGAATACCACAGGGTTCAGTCCTGGGACCTCTCCTGTTTGGTATCTACGTCTCTGAAGTATAGGCTAACACAGAAGGCCTTTGGCTAATGAAGTTCGCAGATGACAACAAATTTGGAGCCATAGTTGAGTCCCCAAATCATGTGGATATCCTACAGAAGGGCCTCACTGAGACAGATGCCTGGTGTCACAGCCATGGCCTCAAGCTCAATGCCAAAATGTTCATTGTCATCCCCTTTGGTAAAAACTCTGTACCCATGAACTACCACATAGGTGGCAGTCTACTTAACACCGAATGTGTGATAAGAGACTTTGGGACCCAGGTGGACAGTAGTCTCCCCTATGATAATCACATCGCCACAGTAGTCAGGAAATCCTTCTATGTGGCACACCTCATCATAAAAGGGTTCTCATCCAGGAAAGAAAGAGGTCATTGTTCCCCACTACTCAACATTCATTAGACCCATTATAGAGTACAATGCCCCTTTTAGAATTTACCTCTCAAGAAATCTGCAGCAGCTGGAAAGGCCATAGGAGTACCTCACAAAGAGGATTACTGGCCTCAAACAGATGCCCTACACTGACCATCTCAAAAAAACTCCAGCTTTATTCTGTACCATATCACCTACTCCAAGGTGATCTCTGCCTAACATATAAAGCTATGTCAAACCCAGAGCTGTTGGACATGCTACACCTAAAGAAATCCCAATCCCTCCGAGCTACACGCTCTAGGGATCTAAAGCTTGTCATGACAATAAACAGGACATGTTGGAGGGATAGATTCCTGTCCCAGTGACTTTCCATATTTTGGAACAAGCTACCCATCTATGTCAAGCAACTTTCCTCATTCGCACTTTTCAAGAAAAATCTTGATGAGTGGATGGGAAATAGGAAATACACCTCGGGGATCACTTCTGTGGCTCTGCTCAACAGGGGCACAGGAAAATAACTTTCTTGGGTGGCGTAAGCCAGGAAACCTTGTTGGCTAGGCTTGCTTAGGCCCTTGGGACAATAGCCTAGTACCTACCTATGAACCTATGAACCTATGTACTGTATTGTATTGTGGAGCTTTTCACCTGGGCCTCCACTGAAAATGGACCTGTGTCAAGTCGGACTTTCCCGGTAAACAAATGTAAAATAAATAAATAAATAACATAAAATAAATATCTTTTTGTACTCTAAGATGAATTGACAGTTCCCTCCCCCCACACTTTGGTAAATGTGTTGCTACTTTACAAGAATTACAAAAATATATATATTTTCTGCTTTTTCTTTAAATGTCACAGACATCTTTGATACTACATTTAGGTAATCTTAAAATGTACAAACATTTAAAGTTAAAAGCTAAGCATTTCACTACTGTAATGCTGCTTATGTAAATTTGTCAAAAGAGGTGACAACTGCCTTTGAACTAATAACTTGATCTAATTGCTCTGCTTTGCCATGAAAGGCATGGCTATAGTGGAAGCAGTTGTGAATCCGTGTAAGGTTTCTTTCTGTCTGCAATAAAGACAGTGGAAAACAGTTTCACACCTCTCTGTCTTTTTTTATGGCAGCTGCTGAGATCCTAACATCAGCAGGACTAATTACCCATATAAGATTGTAGCAGTACCTGACCAAATTTCTCTGGGTCAATATTAGATCAGCGAATGCTTAAAAAAGCGAACACTGATTGATCGACCTTATGTAAGCAAAAGCTTGCAATCTTGAACTAGGGAAAAAAATCGCTGATCCAAAACACATACACACAACACAAGCACACCAAACAAACAGAAATCCACACATATACACCTAAAATCTGACACCTAACCCTACACTAAACTATGCACACACCACTAACTTATCCACTTACCTTAACCCAAACCCTAACCCTAAGTTCCATCACTATCGCACGCTCACCTCACCCGCTCCCTAACCCTAACTCACCTAAACCCGCCCTAACCCTCACGTTCACACAATCACACACATACCTAACCTGAGCCCTAACCCTAACTCACCTAACCCACCCTAACACTCACATCTACACAATCGCACACTTACCTGAATCCGACCCGTAACTTTCCAGCACAGCACTGAAAATACCAAAGCAACAGAAACGGGCAACCAAATTCTTTCCTTAGGAAAAAATTTGGATTTCTGTTGCTTCGATATTTTGGACATTCACTAAAATAAGGTTGATCAATCAGCGTTTGCTTGTTTAAGCATTTGCTGATCTAATATAGACCCATTTCTCTGTGTCTGTGTTATGTCATGTATGCAAAGAAAGATTCCTTTGCAAATTATGTGAGAAGCTAAGCCTAAACAGTTGGTGGTCTTTCCTTTCCTTTGTTTTCAAGGGTAGAAAATGAAAGTTTTATAAAAAAACAAGCATGTTTCTGGTACCTACACAATATACCTCTCAAGTGTACCTCATTACGAGGAACGTACCTTATTTGGGGTCTTAAAAATTTCATGTTCCTCGAAGTTCCACAAAGTTCCACATTGAAAGAGTCTGTCACACATTCAGTGTTAGGAATATTTTTAAGTGAAATCCATGCTAAATAGAAATTAATCATATTAATTCATTAAAGGATCTTCTTTATAAGTAAAACCAGCATATTTTATCTATCCTATGACCTTCCTAGTTGAAGATGTTAGTAAGCCATTAGCATGTGTTCCACATTTTGCCCATTTGTTCCACATTATAAAGGCGAGTGTTCCTCATTTTAGTGATGGAAGGTTGAATGGAGCCATATTGTAGGGAGAAAAGTAATCTAAGCACAGAGTTAAACTGCAGGAGAAGATGGCGTTTCCCTTCAAATACAACCAACCACTATATTCAGCTACAATTATAAGTTCTCATTTCCTAATGATTTTTCCATAACGTTTGTAACCTATCTTGAAATATTTCATCATTCAATGACCTTGTCATTCAACCATGTTATTCCTTTCCCAAACCTAATCCTTCCCTTAACCTATTCCATTTCCTCAAAAGTTGCTAAACGATCAGAAAAATATGACTGTTCAACAAGCTTAACAGTTTCAGGAAACATTAAGCAATCATTGTCATTTCTAATAAATGTATACTGTCTGTATTTCCCCACTTTAAGCTGTTCTTATAATATTCTTTTAAAATCACTTTCTATTTTGTTATCTACTTTTCTCAATTTTTAATTTCATTCCCCCTCCCAAATAGCATTCAAATTTGCTATAACCCAAGGCTATATTTATATATTTTAAACAAATGCCTTCTCTTATTTGGAACATATTACCAACGTGCAAGTAACATATTTACTTTAAAATATCTTTCTAGTGTGCTATTATATATAGTCCAAATTTTCATTTTAATGATATGATTCCTGAAATCTACATTCATCTATCCATTCCTTCTTTCCTTTCCATTTTCTCACTATATCTTGTTCAATGTCAGCCAGTCCCTCCAGACCATATTAAGTTACTCACTGTGCACAAGGCACAGAAACTAATCCTGTAAAAGTTTGAACTGTATTGCAGGATAAGCACACACATACATGGGCACATGCAGACAAGATAGTGACATACACGTGCACACTTTTAAAATGAGACATTGATCTAGCCTTTCCTTCATTCCTTTCCATTTATTTACTATAACTAGTTTAGTGTCAGCAAGACCCTATTAAGTCACTCATTGTGCATAAGGCACAGAAACTACTCTTGTAAATGATTGTAGCATGTTGCAGGCTAAACACACACACACACACACACACACACACACACACACACACACACACACACACACACGCACACACACACGCACACACACACACACACACACAAGCTAGTGACATACACATGTACACACACATGGACGTGCATACATACATGTATACACACGCACACACATGCACACACACACACACACACACACACACACACACACACACACACACACACACACACACACACACACACGCACACACGCACACACACACAAGCTAGTGACATACACATGTACACACACATGGACGTGCATACATACATGTATACACACGCACACACACATGCACATGCACACACACACACACACACACACACACACACACACACACACACACACACACACACACACACACACACACACATCCACATACACACACACACACACACACACACACACACACACACACACACACACACACACACACACACACACACAGACACACACACTTATTTTGTGCCACTTTCACTCACACATTCACACATGGCTTGCACAGCTTCAGGCAAAATTTCAAGTTTACCTATGGCATGTACTGTTTCCCACAAGAGGCTGATAGGAAAACTGGTGGGGCTAAGAGTAGGACCAAGACAGATGAACTAGATTGCTGCATGATAAAATGATGGGACAGAAAGAGTTATAATACAAAGTATAATGCCAAGAATTAGGGATGTAACTAGTAGTGCACCCCTGTCTGTCATTCTCAGACTCAACTATAGGAATGCAGAACAGGATCAATGTTTTTGCTGATGACACAGATGCAGCAGTGGTAGATGAAGGGAAGAGTTTAGCAAAGGATTTGGGAGGGATTACCACATGGCTAGGAAGGAAGCAGCTGAGGTTCAGTGCATATAAATGCAAAGTATTGCACTCCTGCTACAAAATCTGAGTTGTGAAGTATCTAGCTGGGTGGAGTGAAACCCAAGAATACTATAATTTTTTGACCATTTCAGATTCACATCTAATGTGGCAACAAAGCAGAAAAATGATGAACGGGTGCTGACCACACTTGAAGTGGACTTCTAGGAGCAGATTGAGGGGGCAGTGGTGGTAACAAATATAATGTTGTGGTATATCCTTTGTGGAACAAATTCCAGAAGAAAACAGATAATGCTTTTACTTTACAGGACCTTTATCAGAGCATACTTTGAGTTCTGTGTGCAGTTCTGGAGGCCATGAAGGCTGCCTTAAATGAATTCAGAGGAAAGCCACAAGGAAGATCAATGCAATAGATGAGGAATGAACATGTCCAGAGGCTACAGGAGCTAGAGCCCTTCTCACTTGAAGCCAGAAGAGAGATGAGGTGACATGATATTTGTGCAGAATATCATACTAAGAAGCTCTTAAGGAGCCATCCTGAATAGGAAGGACAGATTGGGAAGAATTGGGCATAAGCAACAGATTACAGCACACAAACTACTCATGGATCTTTGAAAGGACTTTTCAAAGAGTGGGTGATGAATCTATGACATGAACTTCAAGCATGACTGTCCAAGAGGTAATACACAGAGGCATTCAAGAAAGTATGGGACAAGTAGGAGACTACTAAGGGATTAGTCAGGGATGGATGGAAGGTAGAATGTTAAGGCACTTAAAAGGGCAGACTAGAGAGCCTTACTGTTTCCTACTGCCATCAACCAAACCTATGTAATATAAAGTATGGTATGAAACCAGAGAACCTGGCAAAAATCCAACATAGACTCAAGGATGACATGCAAACTCTATATACAAAGGACCTCAGATGAGAACTAAATAAGATAAATATGTACCGTGAGATAGGAATGAAAACTGGTGCACCAATGTACAACCCCATTAAGCTGAAGTGTTCTTTTTATTTTACTTCTAAGGTGACTTCTGTTTTTATGAACAGCTGGTGTACACTCAATTGGATTTGAAAAAGTACAGATAAATAATGTTTGGAAGAGTATATGTGTGAGGAATGTGACTTCTAACTTTCTAAATGAAAATATGTTTTATTATATTTAAATTAGTTACGCATTCATTTATTTTCCTTATAGAATGCGTTATACATTGTCAGCTTGTCTGTGTAGTGTACTGAAGGCCGCAGCTCTTAGAATGAAAGTGTAACAGAAGCAACGTACTGCATTGGATACCATCATATGTCATTTGAATATATGCAGTTATTAGCAAGTCTGATTTTGCTGAGTTGCTGCTAATCAGCTATACATGTAAGTTTAGTTACCCTTTACATTTATGTGTTAGAGAGTATTATGGCTGTGTAGATACATAATCTTACATCATATATCAGTAGATATTGGCTTACTGGTTAATCTATTGCATTTGCATATCAAATGTGCAGTCTGTCATGGTTGCGTCTGAGTGAAATCACCTGTGTCTTCTGTGACTTATAGATTACATTTAGCATTTTCTGGCAAAAATATCCATCACAGACAGCACTACTTTTAAATAACTTTATACACGAACTCAGTCATTGTCTCAAACAATGAAACAAACATTGCAATGCATATGCATTGGCTGGAATTTTGCAAGTTTTAATTATTCTTGTATTTTAATCTCCTGGTTAAAGTAATTGGCTTTATTGTAAGTAAAATGTACATGTATTTGTCTGTGGTTAGGATGGTGTGTGGACTAGCTTGCAGTGTATGAGCTCTAGTCTTAATTTTCTTGAATAACTAAACTGCTCTGCTTACGTGCACTTTGGAAAACCCACACCTGTCTGAATTATTTTATAGTTCAGGCATAACTGTATACACCTCTGAGCAACATTTCTGGTATTTTATGCTCAAGATTAAAACTAATAAAATAATGGATACCTGCATTTTTAATGAAGTAAAACTAGAAAACCATTAAGGAATACCAGAATAACAGACTAAGTACTCCTCAGTAAGTCAAATATGAGATCTTTGCATTTTAACCAACTATAATTTCATCAGCTATCTCTTCTGCAAATTCCAAAACCTGGGTGTTCCTCTCAGTGATGGCACATTGCCCCAGTTAATGAGACCTGCAGTGTATTAACAGTTTCATGGAATAATTGGCTACAGTGTATGCATTGCACTATTCTCTAAATAAGTTTACATCTTAAGTTTGCAGGCCTTATACATTGTTTTTTTTTTTCCATAATAAATTTTTATTGAAATATATTTTCCAAAAACATTACAAAAATACAATAAACATCACACACATAATACACTATAACTACTACAAACCATTTATACA
This sequence comes from Protopterus annectens, assembly GCF_019279795.1. Classification (NCBI taxonomy): domain Eukaryota; kingdom Metazoa; phylum Chordata; order Ceratodontiformes; family Protopteridae; genus Protopterus; species Protopterus annectens. The sequence continues at coordinate 585,586,137 of NC_056732.1, forward strand.
ATATCTATATGAAATGCTTCCTATATTTAATATATTCCTAAAATCAGTATCATGCTAATATAATATTGAAGACCTTTTCCCATATTTTCGGGTTATTAATATTTTTGTTAGTTTGTCTCAGAAGTAATTTATGTGCTAGTATATGCTTTATAGCCACAAGCTTAAAATTATTCCATGATGTCTTATGTGGTTCTAGCCAATTTGTGGCTATATAGAGTTTCATCAGCAAAAAAATATTCATACAAATAATAGTTTGCGATCTGGAAAGCTCTCTTGGAGGAATGTGTAGAATCATAAATTCCCATGACAGTGTAGAACTTTGATAACCCATCTTTTGCAGTTGTACTTTAAGAGAGTTCCAAAGTTTATATACGCATTTACAACTCCAGAACATAAGGCCTTATACATTGTTAATTTATCTAATTGTTTTTGTAAGCTCAGCCCCTGTTTCCATCTAAAACAGTACATTTCTGTAAGTGCATTTAAGATAATCTGTATAATTTTATTTTATTTTTATTTTACATTTCTTGACCGGGCTATAACTTTAAACATTTGTTGATGGGTATATATATCTGTAAAATGAATTCATGTTTTACTGCATACATTGTACCATGTGGAATGTCTCACACTTGTAAACCTTATCCAACTTTAGATGCTTATACAAATAATCATTGGAGGCATTGTTACTTCAGACTAATGTAATCTCAGCCCCTGCTCTAAACTTGGCTTTAAAAGTTCCTTTATTGGTGTGCTTATATTCATGTTCTGTAAGTGTAATTATTGCTCATTTCACAGCAACAGAGTTCAAGATGGCATATGGTTTGAATCACATTTGTAGGATTTAGTTAGTTTTGTTTCCTGATAAAAGTAAACACTATAAAAGTTATATTACTAGGGCACACTTAAGCCAATATATGAATGAACAAGTCTAACCACAATATATATATATTTTTTTCAATTTCTAATACATCTTTTTTTCAGAATAGCTATCTGCTATCAACCATGTTTTAAATACTTTACTCAATTATCCATTCGACCATCTCCAATATCTCTTTAATTTATCTCTTACGACTGGGGTCCTGCAAGTAGGAAAGCCTTGGTATACACAGTCAAGGGAAGTGTGTAGACAGGAGATCAGAGAATCCTGGTACAGTGCCATTCTGACAGCTGCACAGGGTTTTTTTTTTTATATGCCCTACTATCTCACCTAATTCCTAGTGTTCATTACATGTGTATGTGTCTCTGGACTTCTTTTCTTGCTCTCAGCTAAGAACTGCTATTTCTTGAATGTAAACCCCATAATTCTACTGCAGGAGTAGATGAGATGGCAAAAACTTGACTGCGTCCTATTTCCCCAGTTGTGTCCACAGAGATCAGGTTTGCTCATTGCATCTAAATCACCTGGTTTACAGTCAGGGATCCATCTGTCTATGCCACGGAGCTGGCTTTCCTTTTCTAAATCTTTTATTACTATTTCTCAGATTTAAAGAAAACCACAGCTGCGGTAGTGTTGTCGCCTCACAGTAAGACGCTGTCCGGTTCGATTCTCAGCTAGAGTGCCTTCTGCGTGGAGACATGCGTGAATGGGCATACCTTCATTGAAGGTTGTGCATCAGGGCTGGTAACTCAGCACGTAAAAATCAACTACCAATCATAAGCGGACCGGAGTTCTGCTGTGGCGACCCCTAACCGGGAAAAGCTGAAAGACTCAACAAAGAAAACCACAGACAGGTTACAAATACTAGCAGCTGTTAAAGGAAAATTACTAAACTCTTTTCTTCTTTGTCTTGCTTTCCTCTTAACTGTATTTATTCCTTTTTAAGGTGATATAGTACATAGTAGTTAAGTGGTTTGTTTCATCTAATTAAAGTTTCAGTAAACTGAGACCCTAGAAGACATACAGGAAGCTGTTTAATCCCCACCAAATTAGCGTTCTCTTTTTATATAATAGCATGTTTATTGCACATGAAGTCCAAGAAGCTGCTAGTAGACATAGTTTTGGAATTGCAAATAGTAGCCATAATCAAAAACAGTGCACACTTTGGGTAGTGCTGTACCCCAAACTTTGGTGGCAGCTCATTTAAACATAGGCAGTTCCATGAGATGATGTCTTTGATTCCTGCTTGCATAATATGTAAATAAGTGTGTAATTCCTCATAGGTAGTGTCAGTGGCATCCCTAATTTCAAAACCTCAGCAAACCTCTCTGCCATGAACTTTGCAGTTAGGATAAACTGGAGTTGCAAACCAATTTATAGAGTGCAATGGTGTTAGCCATGTTAACTTGTGGAGATTTTGACAACAACACTGCAAATATCTCAACCTGCATGTCAGCCCTAAAGCTGCAGGCACTAAATGGGAAATGCTCTTTTGCCTGCAGTACTACAGATGACACACAGGTATAGCTGTATCTATTCTTTTTGGAGTCTGGTGCCTTATTACTAGACTATGTAGCAAGAAGATGTATGCACTGTGCAGAACAGACAATTTCAAACTTTGTTATGGACGTGTCAGTCAACGCCAGCAACATATAAAATAAATAATGTGATTAATTATCATAGAATGTTTGTGAATTGCATTATCTCTTTCTAGTGCAATAAGGTATGTTTGGTGCATAATTGGGAAAAGAAGGGATTTGGGGTAATGTGAATATCATCTGTGAGTCTCTATGCAATGATACCCCGATCTCTTGGACCCCATTCCAGCCCTCAGTGCACCCCAAATGGACATTTTTGAGTGATGCATTTTTAAATATGAGATGGATGCAATCCAGGCTGAAATGATATGAGCCTGTTCTGAGCTTACATCGAGATCAGTTTTCACTAAACATTTTATTGTGGCATTTTGATATAACCTAAAAGATGCCATAATTAACTACTCTGTAAATAGTGGCAAAAATTGTCAGTGTTCAAAACTGTATCATAAATGCAAAATAAAAATATGTATATGTATATGTACATGTATGTGTATCTATATCAACTCTTTGGTCGACATCTGTTTAGCCGACAAAATTTGATTAACTAAACAGATGATCGACAAGTGTAAGAGACTGCACAATTTTTGGGGGAGGGAAACATGCCCTTTCCTTGAGATTGTGTGATCTTGAAGTTAGTGTTTATAATAAGCAGGTGGGTGTGAGGGGGAGCAGAGGGGCTCCCCTGTGCAAAAAATGATGTCTTCTTTTATCACTTTCTTATGTCAAGTTTTGCATGTGCCAAGATTATTCGGAACATGCATAGTAGCATGTCGACATCTGCAAAGCCAGCATTTTGATGTCAACTTTGTAAACAAAAAGATTTTGGTGTTTCATTCAATTTCAGCACACCTATATATACTAGACGTTGGCATGGTTGTAAATCTTAAATGGTTTTATACAATGAGTGCATATGTAAATGTATTTCAATTTCATTTGTTTATTTGCTTTAATTACTTGATCTTAGGCTTATAGGTTCATTTGTAGTCATGAAGTCCATACAGAAACCTAGTCAGATAGCCACGTCTGTGTCTGTAGTGCTTCGGTTGTCTTTGCCACCTATTTCAAGAAGGGCAGCAGGGGTGAATTTATGAAAAAACATCCTGTCATCAAGCTTGACCTCAAAACTGGCTACTGTGCTACATTGTTCGAAGTATAGCTTATTCCAAAGGTAGGGACTGCTTTCTGTTAGAAACCTGTCTTGCCACTGACTCTTATTTAGAGATTAAGGTCCTTTGCGCAAGTCTTGATAAACCTACTAAAAAAGCTAAACTTACCCAGAATAATCCAAAGGTATTACTGCTCAATGCCAGGAGTCTAAACAGGCTCTCTTCATCTTGGAAAATATATACATCTGTGCAGTTACTAGTTGGTTTACAGTCATAGAAGGCAGCCCGTCAGTGTAAGACTTTAATGTCTTCCACACATTTGATCAGCAACTGAGCAGGTAGGGTCTAAAGGTGGATGAGTTACAATTTACAGTATGACACACTTTAGCTTTTCCACGTCCAACTTGCAATAAATAAAGTCCCATACATTTTCCTTGAAAGATAGAGAATCCCCTCCATGACCCAGGAAGCCTATACCACATACTTGAATGAATTGGAGACACTCTACATTCAACCCAACACAATAATCATGGGTGATTTTAACTACCCTAACATTAACTGGGAATCATACATGACCTCAAACATGCAGACCTATAGATCCCTGGACTTTGTTAACAGAAACAGTATGGAACAGCTAGTCTGCACGCCAACCAGGTGGATCAAGTATCCCTGACCTGGTCTTCACAAACAGAGAAATGATACACTTTCCCTAGTGTAATGTCCACATTAGTCAGGTCATACCACAAAGTTTTCTCCTTTGAAATAAATATTTAATCTGGGACTTCAGCTAAACCTGGATCATTTAAAAAATATGCCATGGCTAACTACCTCCTACTAAGCAATGGTATAGCAAAATTCTAAGCAAGCTCACCCAAAACCTTGAGAACACAGATGCCTATGAAGAATTGTTCACAGAAACCCTGTACAATCATGTAAATAGCTGCACAGAGGCTGCTGTACCTATCCAAAATAAACACAGCGCAACCTCCAAAATCAAGTCATCATGGTAGAATCCAAGTATAAATAGACTGCATAACAAAAGAAGGATAATCATGTCCAAAAACAGGAATGACGTTGTCCAGTAAGGTAAAAATTCCCTCATCAATCTGAGCAAGCATCCCAGGGCTCTAATTAAGTCTCCCAAAACCAGATTTGAGACAAAGATAGCCTGCCAAGCTAAGAATAACCATAACACTTTCTTCACTTATGTTCACAAGTTTAAGGCAACACCAACAATGTACTGAACTAATGGTGAATGGAACCACCTATATGGAGCTAGAGGATGTAGCAAATCTGCTGGCTGATAAATATTTCTCTACTTTTACCATCTGTTAGCCCCAGTCAAAACCCAGGAAGTACCTTCCACTAATTCTTCACCAACTATCACTAACGAGCAGGTCCTCGCTGTGCATATTCTTGGATGCCTCCTGAATAGCAAGAAACATAAACTGTCAGTCCCTCTAGAATCTCTTTGACCATAGCCTTCAGACAGACTTCATACCAAATGAATGGAGGACTGCAACAGTTATCCCTCTACACAATGGGGGGGGGGGGCTTACATGGACCCAGGGAAATACAGGACCATAAGTCTGACTAGTCTTATATGTAAGGCCATGGAAAGAATTATCATGGATTTAATAAACACTGACATAGGAAACATACAGGCACTGGATCCTAACCAGCTGTGTTTTGTCAAATGTAGGTCATGGCTACTTAATATGGTAGACTTCTTCAAGAAGGCCACAAAACTATGGATGAGGGCAAAACACTGCCCGCTGCCTAATTCAACCTGGTCAAGACATTTGAGCCTCACTTGTGCATTGTAGATAAACTTACAAAATTAGGCATAATCCCATATGTTACCTGATGGATAGCCTGCTGTCTCATTCATAGGACACAAGATGTTAGTATAGAGGAATCCACCTCCACAAACAGGCCAGTCACTAATGGAGTTCCACAAGGATCAGTGCTGGGGCCACTCCTTTTTAGCATTTACATCTCTGAAGTCAAGAGAAATGTCAATTTCCTCTGCATGACCATGTCTGCCATTGACTGCAAACTAAGTGTCATCATTGAATCTCCTGAAAACAAATATAACCTTCAACAGGACCTGATGCAGACAAACAACTGACACCAGAGCCCTTTGGAAAGATGTCCACCCCTGGAAATTGACATATTGATAAAACACCCCTAAAAGTAGACCCAGTTTTCAGGGATCTAGGAAAGCATGTATGAAATGTTGAGCATATTTATTACTACTCATAGGTTTACCAGATGACAGTTTGGTAGTTAAGCTCATCAATCCCCTTTTCAGAGGATGTCTGGATAGAAAAGGTTCAACATATTACTAACATTTTTAAAAAGACATTCAGTAGTACTGTTGGCTGATAATAATAAAAGAGAATGAATGATCATATGTGTGCTCTTACACTGACGTTGGTGTGAAGACGTCAAGAGAGGTCACATGACCATGTGCTTTATAATAAAGGAGGAAGCGAGGGTTGTTCCCCGCTTCTGTTTTTAACCAGATTGATTGTCTTCATGTGTGTTTATTTTCCTCTGTAAATGTATGTTTAACCCAACTTTCTTGCCCTTAAGATGATCCCACCAACAGGTTATGGGCCCAGGAGGGAAGTAGGAAGCTGATAGTATAGACTATGTTTTGATGGAGGTGAAAAGAATTACGAGTTGTGGGAGAGAAAGTTTCTGGGACACCTGTGCTTGCTAAGGCTGAAAGATGCCATTTTGTGAAATGTGCAGCAAGACGCAGAGGATGACGAGAATGAAGAGGAAGACGACGATGAGAAAAATGAGGAGGCATATGCAGAACTAATACAGTTCTTGGATGACAAAAGTTTGTCCCTTGTCATGAGAGAAGCTGCAGACGACAGTAGAGAAGCACTTCAGATCCTGAGAGACCATTATGATGGGAAAGGGAAGCTAAGGGTAATTAGCCTATACACCAAATTAACAAGCCTCCAGAAGGCCACCAGTGAAAGTGTTACAGACTATATTATTAGGGCTGAAACGGCCATTATGGCATTTAGAAATGCTGGGGAGAAGCTCAGTGATGGATTATTTATTGCAATGATTCTGAAAGGGTTGCCTGAAACTTTTAAACCATTTGCAGTCCACATCACACAAGATGATAATAAGTTGAGCTTTGGTGAGTTCAAAACAAGGTTGAGAAGCTATGAACATACCAAGAAATGTAATGCCAACGTAAGTAATGATAATGTGATGAAAGTGAGTGGCCCTGGGGAAAGAGTAAAAGCAGAGATTATATGCTATAGCTGTGGCCAAAAGAGACACAAGGCACGAGAATGCCAGAGGGAATATTAAGGCCAGAGACAGTGGTGTAGTTTGTGTAAAAACTCTAGCCACAGGGACAGTAACTGTAGACGAAAGAAGAAAGATAATGTGAAACAAGCAACTGATGCAGATGATCACACATTTGTCTTCAGAATAAATGAGCATCAAATTCTTGAATTAAAACAGAAGGGATTAATGGTGGACACTGGTGCCACGTCACACATAATTAACGACCTGAAAAAGATTAAACACTTTGATGCAACTTTCCAACTGGAGGAACACATTGTGGAGTTAGCTGATGGGATGAGAACCTGTGGGGTTGCACAGAAGAGAGGTAATGCAGAGGTTTGGCTGCTAAATACAGAGGGGTGCAAAGTAAAGGTGATGATGACTCGGGCGCTGTATATCCCGATGTATCCACAAAGCATTTTTTCTGTTAAGGCAGCAACGTCCAAAGGGGCCTCGATCAACTTTAAACAAGGCCGGGACCGGTTCATCTATAAAACCAGCACCAGGTTTGACATAATTGAGTGTGATAGACTCTATTATTGAGACACATATGATGAAGAAAACGATAGTGAGATACATTACAATGCATCTCAGAGCTGTTATGACATTCAAGCATGGCATAAAATGCTTGGTCACTGTAATTTTGAAGATGTATCAAAATTAGAAAAAGTGGTAAAAGGAATGAAAATTAAAGCTAAAGTTGAGAGACCTAACCCAGATTGTGAAACCTTTACGCAAGGGAAATTTGTACAGAGCATAAACAGAGAACCAGATGCAAGAGCAAAAGCTGTGTTTGAACTAGTCCATATTGATTTGGCAGGCCCAACTGAGCCAGTAGCAAAAGATGGCTTTAAGCACACTTTAGCATTTACTGATGACTACTCGGGTATAATATTTGTCTACTTTCTGAAAGCCAAGAGTGATACAGTCAAGGCGACTGAAAAGTTTATTGCAGATTCAGCCCCTTATGGGAAGGTAAAGTGTATCAGATCAGATAATGGCACTGAGTTCATGTCAAAAAACTTTCAGTCACTATTGAGTAAAAATGTTATAAGACATGAAACCTCCGCACCTTACTCATCCCATCAGAATGGGACAGCAGAGAGAAACTGGAGAACACTGTTTGAAATGGCAAGGTGCATGTTGATAGAGAGTGACTTACCTAAAGAGTTGTGGACATATGCAGTAATGACTGCTGCTTTTATTTGCAACAGATGTTACAACAGGCATGTGGGGCAGACCCCCATTCTTCATGCTAACAGGAAAGAAACCTGATCTTTCAAGGATGAGAGAATTTGGATCAGTGTGCTATGCATACAGACAAGATAAAAAGAAGTTAGACCCAAGATGTGATAAGGGGATTTTTGTCGGATATGATAAAAACAGTCCATCATATCTAGTCTATTATCCTGACACAGGAAGGGTCCTTAGACACATGTTAGTTAAGTTCTTTACTAAGAATGTAGCCGAATGTCAGATTCAGACAGACCCAGAAGTGATGGATGAAGATCTTAACATCAGAAGAAGTGTTCATATCAGAATCAAAAGCTGACAGTCAAATCACAAAAGAAATACAAGTGAATCACACTGAATCTATAATAAATGATGGCGACACAAAAATAAGGCAAGAACAGGAAAGGCAGGATACACACTACTCTAAAAGAGAGAGAAAACCACCTGCATACTTGAAGGACTATGAGTGTAAAGTTGAAAATGGTGATTATGTGACAGTTAATGTTGACTATTGTTACAGATTAATATGCAACACACCGCAGAGCTTTAAAGAAGCCATGACTTTGTCTAACTCAGAGAAGTGGGTCAAAGCTATGAAGGTGGAACTTAAGTCTTTAAAGGAAAACAACATGTTCACACTCACCACACTGCCAGAAGATAAAAATGCAGTGGGGGGGGGGGGTAGGTGGGTTTTCACTGTAAAAGACAATGCAGATAATACTGAGACTTACAAAGCTAGATATGTAGCTAAAGGCTACAGTCAAGTCGCTGGTATAGACTATAATGAAACATTTGCACCAACTGTGAGCATGACATCTGTACGAAGTCTAATGCAGATGGCAGCTCAGTATGATTTAGAACTGCACCAGATGGATGTACAAACGGCCTATTTACATGCTCCTATTGACTGTGAGATGTATATGGAGCAACCTGAAGGTTTTGAAAAGAAATCAAATAATGATAAAAAATTGGTTTGTAAACTGAATAATTCATTGTATGGATTGAAACAATCTGGGCGTAACTGGAACAAAATGTTGCACGATTATCATTGTGAAAATAGTTTTATCCAAAACCCCACAGACCACTGTGTATACACTAGGCAAGCTGAAAATGAGAAAACAGTCCTAATTATATGGGTTGACGATCTCATTATAGCAGCTAGTGACAATGAATCACTAAACGATGTAAAAGAAATGCTCAAAGCTAAATTTAAAATGAAAGATCTGGGAAAGCTAAGACATTTTCTAGGCATTGACTTTACCAAGAACAGTGGTGAAGTAAAGATGAACCAAAAGAGGTACATCACAAAAACTCTTGAGAAATTTGGTATGTCTAATTGTAAAGTAAGAAGTACCCCTTCTGAACAAAAAACAAACTTTGAATGTGACAGTGAATCTGCATATCCAAGAAAATATTGTGAGCTTGTGGGTAGTTTGATATATGTTATGACCAGCACGAGACCTGATCTTAGCTGGATTGTAAGTAAACTTTCACAATATTTGTCACAACCGAGTGAATCTCATTTAACACTAGCCAAACATGTGTTAAGATACTTAAAAGGTACATTGGACAGAGAGCTGTGTTACAAGAAAAGTGAAGGGAAACTTCAGCTTGTAGCATACAGTGATGCAGATTGGGCAACAGATGAAAACAATAGACATACAACAGATTATTGCTTTAGCCTTAATAGAGACAGGCCTATTATTTCATAGAAATCAAAGAAACAACAAACGGTAGCTTTATCTACATGTGAGACAGAGTACATGGCATTGGCAGCGACAACACAGGAGGGTTTGTACCTTGTGCAGTTGTTGAGTGGAATGGATGGAGAGTGCAAGTATGTGCCAGTAACAATATTTGAGGACAATCAAGGAGCAGTTGCTTTGTTGAAGAATCCAGTGTGCTGACAGAGATGTAAACATGTTGACATTAAGTACCATTTTGTTAGGTCAGCACTTAATGATGACAAAATAAGCACTGAATATTGCCCGACAACAGACATGGTTGCAGATATCTTTATTAAACCTGCTACGAAATCGAAGATTGAAAAGTTCATGTATTACATATTTGGAATGTGAAGGAAAAGTTATCCAAAATACGTTCTTAAAATGTATTTGTATACAGCCTAAGAGCAAGTGGGGGTGTTGGCTGATAATAAAAGAAAGTGAATGATCGTATGTGTGCTCTTACACTGACGTCATTGGTGTGAAGAGGTCAAGAGAGGTCACATGACTATGTGCTTTATAATAAAGGAGGAAGCGAGGGTTGTTCCCCACTTCTGTTTTTAACCAGATTGATTGCCTTCACGTGTGTTTATTTTCCTCTGTAAATGTATGTTTAACTCAACTTTCTTGCCCTTAAAATGATACCACCAACAAGTACACATGAACAGATATAAAGTAATATACATTAACAGTTACATGTGCATTTGCTAATTAGATTACATTCATATGAAATAAAATAAACTATTTTAAGTATAAAAGATACTTATACATTTAGTAGATATTGAACACTGAACATTTGAACAGGTGTATTAGTAAGTTTGTCAAATAGATATTAGATCTTGTGATTAGTGATTACTGATTAGAAATTAAAAAAAATGGTAATGAGGGAAGGAACTTGGTAGAGCAGAAAATGCTAATACTGTAGTTAAGAGGTGGGGTATTAAGCAGGTTCAGACAGAATTATACGCATGGCTATCATAAAGCTTATACTAGAAGTATAGATGTGGGGTAGTAGGCATTGTCACAAACCAGAATATATGCCTTGGAGATATCTGTTAGTAAAACCATTCAGGTATTGCTGAAGACTGGTTGTGGGTCATAGGATTCTGAATGAAGAGAAATGGTTTGACAATATGATAAGATGAAGAATGGAATGGTATTTATCCTGGAGATATAAAGGAGCAGATCCATTGATTTGATAAGTGAAGTTTTTAGTTGTGTTTTAAATGAGTTTACAATGGATTTCAGTGGTACTGGGATGTGGGTCCATAGTTTTGCTACACTATTTGAATATAGAAAATCACCTGCAGTATTAGATGATTTGGTTATAATGATCAGTGATTTTCCCTAAGCATAAAATTCTATTGGGGGCATAGTGTTGTAGTAAATTGTTAAAGGCAGGGCAATTTTATGGCTTATAGAAAAGTCTGTGTCTTGTAGTTAGCTGAGAAAGAGCTATGTGATGTGGTATTTCTAACCAGTTTAGTTCTGTGAGTGCTAGGCAGTGGTGTATTCTATTATTAAAGTTTACAGCAAATTTGGTTATTTCATTGTAATTTTGTCTGGTTAACTTGTTCTATCAAGATGTTGGCAGAGATGAAAGTGAAATAGTGTTGTTTTGGTAGAGATGTTTTTGGAAAATAGCATTAATTTTGTTTTGTTAGGATTTAGAAGTAGTTGTGAATTATTTAGCCATGTTTCAATCAATAAGAAAGTTTGTTTTGTAAGGTCTTGGGATTTGGAGAGTTTTTGCAGTGCAGACTGGGGTCAAATCATCAGTGTATTGAATCTGGGTAGCATTTTTGCAGTGATGCAGATGTCATTGATGAATTTGTTGAAAAGTACAGGGCCTAGTATAGATCCTTCTGGGACACCAATAGTAACTGTCAAGAAAGTGGAGAGAGAGTTTCTCAGTTTCACTGATTGTGCTGTGTTTTTGAGGTTAACTATGGAACCATTGCAGTGATGAGTTGGTGAGTCCTAATGATGAGTTATTATGTAATAGTTTCTGGTGGGGCACAGTATCAAAATCTGTTGATATATCGAGAAAGATGGTGGCTACAAGCCTTCAGGCATTTCTATGGATTTTGACAGTATTAATAAAATTCAGAAAAGCAGTAGTGTTGTGATGAGGGAGACAATTGTGCTGGGTTGAAGACAGAAGCTGGTTATATTTTAGATAGTTGAAAACTTGAGTATGAATACATTTTCTAATATTTTCGAAAGGGGAGATAAAATGGCAATTAGCCTGTAGATTGAAATATGTGCACTGTTCCCACCCTTGTGCAGTGGAATAATGGAGAATGTTTTCCATAGAGAGGGGAATTTATTTTAAGATATGGATTGATTTGTCAGAAATGATAGTGGATATGCAATAGTGATAGCTGCTATTTAAGATATTTGCCAAGTAAATTGCCAGGGACAGTTGCAGTAGGGTTTAAGTTTTGTGTTTAACTATAAATCTGTCTGTGATATAGCACTTAAACTGCTAGTCACACATACTATACTCATTCAGTGCATATAATGGGATGGGATGCTTCTCTATGCTGATAAAGTTTATGTGTACAGGCTTGAAACAGTGATGTGGTATAACTGTCTCAGGCTGCAGCAAATTTAAAAGAAATAGTCTCTGACTATAGCTAGGTCATGTTGTGACTAGTTAGCAAGATGATAGTTTAGATGTATATATGTGGTCATGGAGGCATCAGTGTCAGGGCTGAGACTATGTAATATCTGTTAAATGTAACTTGTGACATCTTGGGTTTGTGTAATATAGGCATGTGTACTAAATTGCATTATTCCATTTCATCAACTGAATGGTGTGATGCAAATCTCTGGACTTTTAGGTTATGGAGGGAAAGACTGGCAACAGAGATGGGTAAGTTGATCAACTCTTGTATTTACACATACAATGTGTGTTACATCGTATTCACCCAGTGGGCTGACACAGTTCAGTGCATACAGATGCCCTGTTCCTACTTATTCCCTCTGTTTCACATCTCTGTTCTATGACCTCACAATGTTCAAGTCTAATACGATGTAACTTGACTGGTCAAATAAAGCACCTCTCCCGTTGGGATGCCCATTGTGACACAGGCATATTTTGCTTTAACAGGGGACCTTATTTATTTTTAGAGCAAAGAAGCAGCTTATTTAATGAAAGACATATGGAAAGAACCCCCCTACAAGCACAATATTATAGCTGGCCACCTAGAATGTTGATGTGTAAGGCTTGCCCTGCATATGAAACTTCAGATTCTAAAAACTTTGAAATTCAGTACGTGTTGCAGTTACTGCCAAATAACATTCTACCTTGTTTGGAGTTAGTAGCTTAAAGTTGTATATGTTGCAGTGAGTCGCAAATAAATTGAGTGGTGGGGTACAGAAATAGGATACTGGCTCCTGCGTTTTTATGGTGCCAGCCAGATTATGGACCATGCTTTTTTTTATTTTTTGTTGCTCCTCAATGGTTGAGGTGCAGGGTCACCAGATCAGGGAATGGCAGACTGGCTGCAACGAGTCAGCTACAGCTCTGAGGCTAGTCATAGCTGTTCATGATGTGGGTGACAGTCAAGTTGGGAAGAGCCATCATCACAGTTGGCCCAGTTTTTCCACATGTTTCTAACTTCCCCTTGTGCATCTTAGCAACTGCTCCAGAGTGTGGCATGCAACAGAGATTTAAGGTGACCCAACATGTAATTATTGCCTCAAGCAATTCTGGCCCTACTAGAAAGATTTTCTTCATATTGATCACTGCTGCAGTAGCCTTAGCTATATGGGTTATATCCTGCCATGCTCCTCTGAGGCTTTTGAGAGTCAACAGTGTACTTGTGCTTTTCTTAGCGGGGTAGATAAGTTTCCTTTGGGGAAAAACTTGCATTTTCTTGTTTTTACTGATGTGTTATTACTTTCCTCGTCATGAAAGTTATTTTAAAGCTGGGAGTGTTGAGTTTTAATGGATTGTCTCAAGTCTGTAGTTTACTTTTAAATGGAGAACTTGTTATACCTGTAAGTTTAAAAGCAGTGTTATCTAACTGATAAAACATTTTCCCTGGAGAAATTGTGTATATGTATTTATTGTGGAATTGTCATAATGTTTGAAACTGCTTTTTAATTTGATTTTTTTTTTCTGTCAAAAAAAAAATAACTTTTGTGGACTGGTAGTTTTTCTGGCATTGTTGCTTGTTTTTCCCACAACAGGCTTGCAATTTGCAGCAACCAGAGGTGGGTGACTCTGCTGTGGCCATTTGATGTATCTCAGACCCGGATCCTTCTAGTGTAACATCTACAGCCACTATAAACTGGGGGTTAGCCAGATCCCCTGCAGCTTTTGGGGTCCTCTAAGTGGGCAAGGGAAAACCACTCTTGTCATCCTGGGTAAGGAAATAGGGAAGATTTCCCTGTTGTGTCAGAATGCTGTGCCCACCCCTGGGGAAGCAGCAGCTGACATTAGTAAAATGATCAGCCCCATTTTTTGTTTCAAAAAGAAACAAAAAAATCAAGCATGTTTCTACTCCTCCCCAAATTTCTTTAGCTAGGAGTAGTTCACTGGGACTGGCTCAGGGTTTGATTAAGGCTATTTATCCTTCTTGTAGAGTAGTTTCCAGTAAAAGTTAGAGGGATGCCTCCTTTCCTGAAGAGATTGAAGCTTCTGAATCTGAACAGCAGGATGCAGGGATGAATTCAGGCTTTTGTCTTCAGATTTCTAATTCAGACTGAGAGGAGCGCTCACTTTCTGATTCTCCCTTTGGGGGTTTCTCCTTCTGTGAAACTATTGCTAGAATGTCCCAGTGTTTTCAGTGGAAGAACACTGAGGTTTCTCAATCCCTCAAAAAATATTATGAACTATTAAAGTGGTGGTGTTGCGGTAGCGTTGTCGCCTCACAGTAAAACATTGTCCTGTTCGATTCTCAGCTAGAGCATCTTCTGTGTGGAGACATACGTGAATGGGCATACCTTCGTTGAAGGTTGTGCATCAGGGTCGGCAACTTGGCACGTAAAAATCTACTGCCAATCTTTAGCGGACTGGAGTTCCACTGTGGTGACCCCTAACCGGGAAAAGCCGAAAGACACAACAACAAAGAATGATTTTCCAGAAACTACACCTATTCCTCCTGTCCTGTCTGCTTTAGAGAATGTGTCTTACTGCCTGCAATTTTCCTGTTAGTCAGCCAGCTGTCCCTAAAAAGGCAGATAAGATGTATGAAGTTCCTCAGTCTTTTTAATTTTTATGCACTGTTCCCAAACCTGACCCAGCAGCTGTAGCCTTAGTTAACCACTCTATTGATAAGCAATTAGTTAATTTCAGTCCCAGTCTTTCTAAGAATGGGAAATTATTGTTAGGTATGGGAAAAAGTGTATACATCTGCAACTTTGAATTTCGGAATTTTACATTTTCAGGCTCATATGTTAATGTGTATTCTGATATATTGTAAAATTATAACTGTTTTATCTACAGTTTCTTCTTGTACAGACAAAATTGCTTTAAATAGCTTTATTCTATTGCACAGGTCACTCACTGTTTGCAGTGTGTGTATGGCTCTGCTGAAAATTCTTCCACAACTATGGTCACTGGTATAGTTGTAAGGGGGTTTGCTTGGCTCCATTCTTGGAACACTTCCAGATGATCTTAAAAATGGAATTTTAAATTCTCCCTTAGTTAGAGATTTAGTGTTTGGCCCCTTTGCTGCAGGCATGATCAAAAAGTGTGATAAAGGGTCATGCTGATCCAGGAAATTGCTAAGATTTGTCAGCCCTCCTTTTCCAAATTGTCCAAAGGATTTTCTTTCTCCTTATCCAGTTTCAGCAAAAAACAGAATAAACACTCTCAACAGAATTCAGGTAAATAGATGTTTAAGAAGAAGTGGCAAGCAAGTTTCAAAAATAAGTCTCAAATCTCCCCAAACCAAGGACACTCCTTCAAGTCAGAATAACAATTTAAAAGACCTTGTGACCCCCCCCCTTCCCCTCCCACCCTGGCCCTGTTTCTTTTTAGGAAAGTCTGAACCTCCATTTTTTTTCTTTGGCAACAGATTGTTTCAGACAAATGGGTTCTAAAAATTATTCATCAGGGTTACAGATGACAGTGGGAGGAAATTCCTCCTTTCTAGGGGGGTAATTTATCATCCTGCAAATCAGACTGTTTTGCTTTCATCTGTTCTTCATCACGTGCTGTCCCAAGGAGTGATAGAGCCAGTTCCTCCTTCCCAGGTGAGGAAGGAGTTTTTATTCAAGGATTTTCCTAGTGGCAAAGAAAGAAAATGGTTGGAGATTGGTTCTGGATCTTTCTTTCCTAAACCTGTTTGTGATAGAGCCCAAATTAAATATGTTGTCACTTCACAACCTGTTACTTCTCCTTCGTCTTTCAAGTTTCCTGGTAACACTCAGCTTAAAAGATGCTTATTATCATATCCCTATTCATTCAGACTTCAGTTGTTTATTAAGGTTTTGTGTGTCGTAATCATATTATCAGTTCTCTTCCTTACCCTTTGGAGTATCCACTGCACCAAGAATGTTCAAAAGTGTCTAGCTCCAATTATATATCTTTGAAGGCTAGAGGGTATCCACACTTTTCTATATTCAGATGACTTGCTTATCTTTGCAGAGTCTTTTTCAAAGTGTCATAAATCTGTCTTGGATGAGAGATCTCTTATACAAGCTGGAATTCCAAGAGAAAATTCAAAAGTCATTCTTGACTCCTCACACTGGATTGTGTTCCTGGGATGTCAACTTGCCACCTCAGTTCAAAGAGCTTTTCTTGACAGGAAAAAATAGATCTTTATTTAGATCTATTTCTTAAGTTTTTCACACAGACTTCAGTCACTGTCAGGGAATGCCACAGAATTGTGGGTGTCATGGCATCTATGATTCTCATGATATTCCTGGCAAAACCGCACATGAGAAAGATATGGTGGTATCTGAAATCTCTTTGGTCCCAGCATCAGCACCTTAATCTTTTCAAATTCTCATGCTGGGGTTTGTCAGAAGAGAAATATTTTGGTGGTGACAACAGATACCCTTAAATCCAGGAAATCCAGGTCTTCCCTTCCCCCTCCCTGCTGCAAAGCAGTCAGTCACCACGGATACTCTGGACTTTGCTTGGGGAGCAATTTCAGGAGGGATAAAAGTTCAGGTGGTGTGGGACACCAAGGACAGATGCAAGCACATAAATATCAAAGAGATGCTTGCCCTGATAAGGGCTCCCAACTCTCTTAACCATCTTTGGTCTCTGGGACTTGTTCAAGTGGTTACAGACAATACCACAGTCATGTGGTACATCGACAAACAAGGGGGAACAAGGTTGTATCCCCTTTGCAGACGAGTCACGTTAACTTGGGATATAGATTCACAGCACAATCTCACTCTACAGGCATCCTACATTCCATCTGAGCAAAATTGTGTGGCAGGCAAACTGAGCAGGACCAGAGAAGACCATCATGAATAAAAATTAGCTGAGGGGGTCTTCCAAGATTTGATCCATCTGTGGGAAGTTTCTCAAGTAGACCTCTTTGCTTCTTCTCTGAACAATTAACTAGAAAGATTCTGTTCCAGAACTCTATGCAAGAAAGCCTGGAAGACAGATACTAGTTCTACGAATGTCCAGGATATTTATGAAGATTTAGAAAGTATCCCCCAAGATCATTGTGGTGACTTTCTTCTGGTCCAGGCAACCATGGTCCTTTCTTCTTTTGGAAGTGGCCTGGGACAATTACCACAAGCCTTCTCATAAAATTAATCTACTCACATAAGAACAGGGGTGTTTGATACACCCCAACATCAATCATCTTTAATTGACAGCCTGGATGATAGGGTCTTAATTCCTTTTAAGTACCTGTTTAATTAGGACATAGAGCAAGTACTAATGGAGACAAGAAAGCCTGGAACTAGAAAATCATATATTAACAAATAGAATAGGCTTTCTAGGTGGTTCCAACAACATAACCAGCACTCATTTATGACTAGTTGTTCTCTGATTTTACAATATTTTTGTGAGTTACTATCCTATTGTTCTTATTCTTCTAGCAAGGTTCATTTATCAACCATTTCAGCATGTCTGCTGATGGATCCTCCGCTTTCAATGCAGGCCCATGTCAAAATTTTCTTGAAAGGGGTTTTGGACAAGAGGCCTCCAAGAAAACTGGTGGCCCCTCCTTGGGATTTTAATTTTGTGTTAGAGAAGCTTATACTTGCTCCATTTGAACCAGTTAATCTGGTTGACTTGAGGTTCTGAATATAGGAAACATTTTTAATGATTGCTGTTACCTCTGCAAGAATGGTATCTGAGTTGCAAGCTCCTAAGGTGTGTCAACCTAATCTTATTTTCCATACAGCCAGGGTTGCTTTGAAAACTAATCCTTCTTTGATGGCTAAAGTGGTGTCATAGTTTACTTTAAGCCAAATTATCCATCTCCCCATTTTCTTTCCTGAACCAAAAAATGAGGAAGAAAGGATACTCTATATGTTGGAAGTCCACAGACACCTCAGGTATTATCTTGACAGAGCTAAATTTTTCAGATCTTTAGATAAACTGTTTATTTCTTGTGAAAGTAAGAAGGGACAACCTATGCCGAAACAGACTATTTTTTAAATGGCTATCTAAAACTCTTATCTTTTGTTATACTCATCATAACAAAACTATTACAGGCAGGGTCAGTGCCCATTCTACCTCAGCCTTAGCCTCATTTATGGCTTTTTGGAAAAAGTTGGATTCTAAAAGTATGCATGTAAATCATAATGGCATCACATTACAAATGTATCAAAAACCGTTACTGATCACAAATGAAAGGGAAGAATGCACTCTTGTATGGCACACATTTGGTGCAACTGTGACATGATTTATTAGTTAACTCTTGCAATTATCATAATCATTCAGATATCAACTGTGAAATGCCAAAGGACAACTTGGATAAAATGGGTTTATGGTTCCATAAATGTAAAGTTTTAGAATGTCAAAGCTTTACTATATGTAATTCACTTTTTCTGCCTCATAAATCCATCTCTGTATGTTGCACATGCTGTTAATCTTGACAGTGTTTTATGTTACTGCTGTGGTTTCAAGGTTTAAATCTAGGTAGAGTGATGTCTGTGTATAACTATAGATCCTTAATTTTCAAACTTTCATGGTATAGAGTGACAGTGTTGAGAAATCATCATGCAGACACATTTTTCCTTTTTCTGTGATTTTTTTTGCTTCATCCTTTGTGAAAAGCTTGGCAATGTGTGTCAGTGAGTATCAGTGGTTCACTTCCCAAGACAAATACTCAGGAATTTAATTTGGAATGCCATCAGTCATAAAAATGAGACTGGCACTGGTTTATCTCCACCAGCACCCTGGACAGTGCCAAGTAAAGAAAATACACCTGTCTAGTACCTTTCTCTGTGGCTCAAGGTATTAATGCAGTAAGTCTGAAACAACAGCAGATGTGGTGTGGTATTTAAATCTAGATTACAGCTAGTTTTACTGAGGGGCAGAATGAGAACTGTGATACAAATGAACATTAGTACATATATGAAGTTGCAACATGAAATGCACAACACATCTCTGTGTAATGAGTGCTAAATACATTTGCATATTCTATGTGAATTGAATTAAGCATAACACTGATCATAGTTAATTGAAATTACAGTTGCATATGTATATTGTTAACAATATTTAGTAATGACTGGCAAAAAGACACTTGCTGTGTCACTTTTTCTGTGGCTAAATGTGTGAATGTAATAACATATGTGTAGCAACAGCAATGATGCAGGGTTTGATTCCAGTTTTTGATATTTTGAATCTACCATTCACAGTGTGACAAATGTTCTGCTGCTGGAACCTGAACTATTAGTTCTAATAGCACCTTTGTATATGCATGAAGTAAACAATATGGCATTTACTAAAGTGGGAGTAATTAAAATCAGTAACATAATTAATGTGCAAATATTTATAATATTCTGAATTCATCATCCATATCTCTGAAGTACTAATTATGACAGTAATACATTTTCTTTGAAAAGATATAATTCTTGCTAATATATGCTCTGCAGAAAATGAGCTTTTATAATCTCATGTGTCTCCCCTTCCTTAAGAGGTGTCACTATGTAAAGGCATGATGATATGTAACAGAATTGCAAGTTATCATATGGCAAACACTGTTAAAAGACTGAATGCATCAGTGTAATGCCTTAGGTACTGGGTTCATAGATTTTCGGATTCTGTTTTAGGTTTTCTTCCTTCTGCATTTGCATGACTCAGCATTACACATTGGTGGGTGTCAAGGGTTCACTATCAGTCAGAGACAGTTCATGTATGAAGGCAAAAACTCAAAAATTTAATTTGGCCTGCAATTAGTCATACAAATGAGACTGAAAGCAGCGAGCTTCCATCAGCACTTTGGACAGTACTGAGTGAAGAAAAGACATCTATCTGCTATTTTTCTGTGTGGCTCAAGGTGTTAATATAGTAATTTTTGAGAAACAGCAGAGATAATGCATCATTTGAATCTCGGTTGCTGACAGTTTTACTGAGGGGTTCAAAATAAGAATTGTCAATTACTGACTTTTTATTATGAATTGAACATGAAGTGGAACTGTCAGTTATAAAAATTAAATTTGCAACACAGCTCTGTGCAATGATTACTAAATAGTATATGAAACATAACAGTGTTGATACTTAATTTAAATTACATTTGCATATGTATAATCTGCATCATAATTATTTTTAAAAATATGACTCAGCACATACAATTATAGGACACTATGTCACGTAAATTATGCATGACACCTACTCCAACATGTTTTACGCAGGTCTTGCAACTGAGTGCAGCTTAAACTCATTTACAGAAATAATTAGTGGATGTTACACATAACTCCAGTAGCATAACCATTGTGCAAGTCACACACATAGAGGCTTGTTATAATTAGATCTCCACTCATGTGGAAATTGTTATACCTCATCTTACAATTTGTGGCATTAATACTTAATCAAAGATTTCATGTCAGAGTAACAGCAAATGTACATAATACATGAGTGTGTTCTTCCCCTTATTTTGTGTCAAGGGTTCAGCTCCCAGGCGGTGTTCATCATAGTTTTTCTTTTGTATGTACCACCAAACCATTATGTCCCAATTCATACCATTTAAGTCTTACCAACACTGATTATTACCACCATCATAGAGTCGATGTCATATCATATCACTCTGTGAGAAGACTGTATGAATGATTACCATTCATCATAATAGACAGCATGTTTACAGGTAACAATATATCCATTGAAATGTAATTCAGATATCATCATCATCCAAAAGCATTTTGGGATTTCACACTGCAAAATGTATAACTACATGAGCATCACACATGGCCAAGTCTCATTGTAATCTTTCATACCTGCAGTATATTTTGAAGGAATCAAACCCAATTTCTCTCTCAGGCCATTTGTGTGCTTTCATTTTGTGTACATGCAATTGACAAGGCAGTCCATCATTCTCTACAGGTTGGTACATACAATATCTGAATTGGGCTACAATTCACTGGCATATTTCTAGGTGACTTTCAGAAGACATGGTAGGTGAAGGTGAGGATGGTGCTACATTTAGAGCCCAAAGGTGGTTTGAGGAAGAGTCCAGGATATTTGTGGTACTGCTCATAAAGCACTACTGCATAGGCTTCTGTAGGAAAACTATATCAGGTCTTAATACAAGGCTGAGGCTTGGAGTGGTTTGACCAAGGTTGTCACCAGTGCAACTGGCATAGCACATTGGTGAACAATGTCATCACCATTATAGTGACATGAAAAGGCCCAAAGCAGGACCTCCTGAAGCAACATAAGGCAGAATGTAGATGATTTAGACCTACAAGCAGCCTTGAGTTGTGTTAGTATAGTGACCCATTATCAGCCAATACAATACCACGCATTGTTTGTGGGTAGTACACTTACTCATTAACTCATTATGCTTCTTATTTTTCTGTTCTGTGTTCTCTATAGGTGTTGAGGACAAAGGAGGAACATTAAGAATGTTTGGCACACCTCAAAGAAGCACTGGGTTAGTATAGCTAAGGTATGAATTCTAGGAAGCTATGGAAGCTAAGGTAGGGATGCTAGAAAAATCATAATACATCAGAAATGTAATTAAATTACATTTACCAAATTTCAGGGCATAAGTCCATATGAGCTTGAGAGACACCACAGGTGAGTAGGCATACCTAACCTATGTATCAGGCATGCATACCTGTTCCAATAGCTTTTGATCATTGCATTAGGCAATGTGTAAATCAATTTATCTGTGTGTGAGTTCAAGTCCAAGCAGCGGTCATTAACTTTTATTACAGGATAGCATCTAAAACGCACTTACTACAATATTAAATAACATTAAACATTACACTTTCGCAACTAGATGTATTTACTTGGAATGCATATATCAGAGATGCCATAGTCACCTAACTGCTGACATATTAATTACAGTAGTAAGGAGACTGATGTATTTCATGACGCATCAATGCCTTCACATCATATGTGTATGTGATAAAGGATAACATAGTTATGTGTTATATTTTGAAATTTTAATATGAAATAGCATTTCTCTTTTTTTCCTGTGTTAAACATTGGTGCTGAAAAACAAATGACCACCAGCACAGGAAGTTAGACTGAACTGGAGACTGGAATGTAATACCTCCACAGGTGGCTGTGGCAGCAGTGGCACTGGCAGCACAGACACCCAGTACATCCAGGTCACAGCCTGTCAGTGTCAGCTCCTGCACTACCCGTATCAGGTAGCTCTGCCCTGGGGGCTGGTTCACTGACACCAACCAGGAGTAGTACTAGTGGAGGTGGTGATTTTTTCCCCCATCAGGGCTGATGGAGGAGATCATGCAGAGGAGCCTTTGTGCCTTAATCATCAGAGTAGAGAAAGTGCTGTGTCAAATTGCAGATTTGATGTGCCATCAAGCACTGACCCAGGCATCTGTGACAGGAGACAGTGATGACAGCTCTGTGGGTGAGGACTAGATTCTCTCTGGGCTTATGCTGGATGTGGATGCACCTCTGATGTCCTGTACTTATTCCCAATAATGGTGCCCCTCAACCTATTGTGTCCATCACCATCCCTGTCTGTCATGTATGTTTTATATGTCTGTGCCTGTTTCCTACCCTACCCTGCCTGCCTTACCCTCTTATCCCTAATCATCTTCTCGAACAGCCCCCCCCTCTCCCTCTCTCTCTCTCTCTGTGCAAAAATAAATAACTAAATGGACACCTGTCTCACAAAAAATATGCAATGCAGACAATACAATATCTTGTAACCTGTAACTTGTGTAATTAAATAGGCAGGTGTTCAAAACCTCCAATGATTGAGTGGTATGACTCTAGTGCTTGGCATGAATGGCGTCCACCACAGTTTTAATGTGTACAGTTACAATGGGAGAGGGATCCTCCATTACTTTTAGCCCAAACAACTGATTTGCACCACAATGATGATGTCATGCCTTCAAATATGTTCTGTCTCACAGCTGTAGTAAGATTTTGCCTGTGGCATGCGCAGTTAATACATAGTTCTGTAGACTGCAGACTTACATAGGCATTTGTTAAGCCCTGAAAAGGACAACAAAATGTGAGTGTAATGACTTGATACAGTGACAAATGCAGCATTGCATCAATTTAATTCTATCCATTTTAGTTCTAACAAAGACCTTTCAACTCATTGAGGATTTCATGCAAGTCAGAAAAGTGTTCTTTGATGCTTGTGGTGAGCACTCTGCTGTGGTGCATGCAGTTAATATCAACTTCTATGGTATGTGCACCCAGATAGGCATTGGTTCAAATCTGGTGATGTGTATATACAAAACAATATGGACTGACAAGAGTGGCTTACTCAACAAATGGTGATATGGCTAAATCATGTATATGAACAGTAACTTTGCTACATCTGTTTGATCATTCAGAATAATTATATTGGATAAAGCACCAAAAGCCAGGAAATAATCACAAACTAATGATCCAAAAACATAAAAGGTGACAGGCTGTCAGAAACACAAATCCATGTTTATTTACACACACCATTAAGCACTTTCATCGTCCAGTCATGACTTCATCAGAATAAAACCCACTACAAAGCCAAACTTAAATAGTTATGGATTAAACCATTAAAATACCCCCCCCCCCCCCACACACACACACAGATTCCACTTACATTTTTAAAATGACAGGAGAATTTCACTCACATAGAACTAGCAGTGTACAATAGAAACAATAGATTAACTATTTTTGAAAAAACATACAAGCTAATAAATGTTGTACATCACCTACCCTCCTAATAACACCAAAAATAATAACACTTACATAACAAAGCAATATTTTGTTCATATAAAATAAAATAAGAAAAAAAAAATAAAAATAAAATGGTTAATATATTGTTTCTATTGTACATAAGTACACTGCTAGTTCTATGTGAGTGAAATACTCATGTATTTATAAAAATGTAAGTGGAAACTGTGTGTGTGTGTGGTTACTTGAAGGGTTTAATCCATAACTATTTAAGTTTGGCTTTGTAGTGTTTTTTTTTTTATTTGATGAAGTCATGATTGGATGATGAAAGAGCTTAATAGTCTATTTTAATAAACACGGATTTGTGTTGCAGACAACCTGCTGCCCTTTATGTTTTTGGAGCTTTTCTATTGGATAAATGACAATCAAAAGTCTTTCTTAGTTCACACCTTGAAATTTATTTGTGACACCATCCATTGCTATAGGCTGTGGCAGATGCAGTTGCTATACAGCTCTATAGTGTATGGAACATATAGGCAGGGGGTTAAATCTCTTAAGGTTCTATCTGCCTCACTGACTATTGTGACAGACAGGAGTGGCTTAGCCAAAGACTAGAGATATGGCACAGTAAGAGTTCCACTTTTTTGTGTCTTAGACTCTATGATGGTGGAGCCATAACATTCCAAGAAGATACTGATGAAATCCTTCAAGTATATTCTTCAAGACACATCAGGTATGCTTCTGTCTGTGGCATCAATGGTTGGTAAACCTCTCTCTGAGGTCTGACCTCAGCCATGTGTTTGAGTCTGGCAAGATGAAACTACTGAGAATGTGAGGGAATGCTCACAGGCTTTATGTATTTCCCCAAAACTTACTGATCAGTATTTCATGACTTAATGCAAACATTTATGCATACATGTTATTATTTTGTTCAGAATATAATGCTTTTAAGGAAATGGTGCCTTATTGATCATCTCTTGATGTGTGTCATGCCGCAAAATCATCACAAAGTGTGAGTGGGCCTGTCTTATGATACTTACTTGTGGTTTTGTGTTGGGTAGTTGATGTTGTTTTTGTAGTCACTGCTGTGTTTCCTTATGAGCATGCCCAGTATAATGACGTAGAAGATGCAAGCCATTTAGCACAAAACACATTACGTACTCAGTGTTATGAATAGTTGTCATTTGTTCTTCTTTGTCAAAATGAAATAGAATTAGCCTCTGGACATTCATGCAATGGAGTTATTGACCTATAAGTGGAGGATAACAACATCTGTCACAGGCCAGTGTACAGCTGGTGTCTTTGCAATGTAAATCTTCAATAGATCATTTGCTAATGCACATTAATATTTCACCCGGGTGTGATTAATGTTACTATGCTGTCATGCAGGTATTACTCATGTGTTTAACAAGGCTCACTTCAGGGCGAAATGTCAGGTACAAAATGATACTATACTACATTAACATTTGACAGACTTTTGCATTTTAAGCATGTATGGTATGGCAGTTTCAGCAGGAAGTCATATGTTATTTGATTGTACATTCTCCTGTAGCTGATGTCATTATACCAATATCAGTCATAAGTATGTAAATTATTTCCTTTGATGACCCACACAGTACACATCACAAGGGCAGAGTAGGTCCATACATCTGCAACATGGTTGTAGCTAGGCATTCTCAAAATGAGAAAAGTGAGTATAACATTTTTCTGAATATGTCTCGGGAAATGTATAATGGAAACTGTACAGTACATTTTATAACCGTATAAACTATTGTAAAATGTACATTCATATGCAACATGCGCTTTGCTAAGACAATTTTAACTTTCAAATAGCCTTTCTGTGGTTACAAGTGAACAGAAATGACAATAAAAAGCCTCTTTCTGAAGTGCATAAAGCAACAGCTTGAGAGCTGAGTACAATTGCAATTGTTTAACTTGTTAGGTGGGTGGTTGGACAACAACATAATGTTCGATACAACATATAACTTTCTGAATACACAATTGATGTGTATTACCTGCGGTATATGCAATATCCCGCAGGTAATACACATAAGTTGTGTATTCAGAACTGATGTGTATTACCTGCGGTATATGCAATATCCCGCAGGTAATACACATCAGTTGTGTATTCAGAACTGATGTGTATTACCTGCGGTATATGCAATATCCCCTAATGTATCTACTGTTCTTGCCAACTGTTATCTCACCTCTGAAATTTAAATTAATTTTGCATGCTATCAATTTACTTCCTTTGTTACACTACAGTTATGTTTCTCTGTCATCTTTTGTCAGCATTTCCTTTTTATTATGTAGATGTGTCCTTAATTAGACAAATTACTTCTATAATTATCACTAATATTTAATTACTGTTTTGATAAATTAATCTACTTATATATAACTACACATTCCTTGTTAAGCTCCCCTGCCTCTTAATTACGTACTTCAAGTTCCCCTTGCCTTGTATAGAGCTTTCCATACATGCTCGCTTATAGTGTTTGAATGTATTTACACCCTGTTGTTTATATTGTGTGTTCAAGTGTCTCTGCACCACCACATTGTTGCTAGCAGGGTTTCTGGCCACAGACAGGTACTGCTGAACATGTAGCCTTGCTTAGAGGCTTGCATATTTTATGAGCAATGCTGCTTATTGCACTAACATGAAAGAAATGTGTAGGCTTAGCATGACATGTTCACACATTTCAATGAATCCTGGGTTCATCTACTGACAAGCGATTAATGAGCATTGATACTATAATTACTCAATATTGTCCTGAGTAATGATTGCATACACTGGCAGAGAAAATATCTTTGGGATGTAAATGTATGGCAGTATTACACAATCCATGAAGTGGGACCCCATGATGAGTGTTGTGACAAACTGGCTCAAAATTTCTGAGAGTTGCTGTAATTATGACCCAGTGTTTCTCCTGCCAAATATTCCATCAGAACTGTGCCAGTTTTCAATATTTTGTGCTGCAACTTGGACCACTAGCATGTCTTTTAATTACAGCACAATATGACATGTATTGTATTGCTGGAAACCAAACATGCTGTTACACACAGTGGTAAATAATGAAGAGGTGAAGACTAGACTTTTAAAGATTGCATAATCATATCTATGGCAAAAAATGAAAACTCACTACCATTTCCAGTCTGCCTGTGCAATGTCTCTGGGGTAAGTATCCGAGTGATTAGCTGTTTTCTTTCTTTTTTAAAACTGGAGAACAACAAAGCAAACTGCAAACTTAATTATGATAAAATATTCCTTATTGAATCATATGTTGTATCTTTCATACATGTGTAACGTGTTTTGTTTAGACAAATTAAATACAGCAATTGCTCATTAAAACCATGTTTCCTCAAAGAGTTTTTGAAATAAAATTAAAGTACAGAGTAAGGTTATAATGTATATATCACTAAACTGTAAAGAATTAAGCATAAATCAAATTGCCTTCAATTTAAGTAATTCTCTGAATTTTCAATCCATTTGAAAACATCATTTGATTATAAAAACTCTGTAGTGACTTGGAAATTAGTTATGGTATTTTCCTAGACTTATGATGACAGATTTCTAGCTGCTGGAAATAACCTCTTAAAAGCCATTAACACAGTGTTCCTATCTACCCCTAACTGGGCAATAATAAAAGCTATTGTGCAGAGAGACAATGAATCTATTGATGCATATCTATAGCACATGATAGATGCATTCGAAGCCTCATCTGGATATCCAAAGCCTATGGAAGATGTAGCAGCCAGTGGGATGTCAGCAGCTTTTGTAGAGGTTTTCTTATATTCTATACAAGAACAAATTAAAAAGGTTAGTTTGACTTGGCCAATTTTAGGCATTCATGAAATTGTAAATCAGGCACAAAATGTAGCAGGGGAACACTTCATAATCCTGAAATTCTGAAATATCGAATTTTAGAATCCCGAGATTATAAAGCTGAAAGCTCAAAATTCCGAAACCTCAGAAGCGTGAATTTCAAAATCCCGAAGTCTGGAGATGTTGAATTAGCGTTTCTGGTGTTGCACTGTGTGAATGGATACCTTGAAGTTCAGTTAAGTATTTATGTTTAAGGGTTTTGTTTAGGGGCTTTAGTGTGTGTCAGTGTGTTTTGTTACTGTGATGTGTGTGTACGAGGGGAATGTAGCTTGTATGGTTGTGTTTTCATGTGTTTCTCTGTGTAGTGCGATCTTGGAATTAGTATATTTAAGTAGGGGGTGTGGGGGGAACAGGGGGGCATGCCTCCCTGCTTGTATGTAGTGTAGGTTTGTGTGCTTGTGTGTGGGGGGAAGGTGTGTTTATGTGTATGTGTGTGGTGTATGGTTAGAGAGCAGTTGCGATTTTGAAATCTATGCTTCTGGGTTTTTGGGATTTTAAGGTTTTGGCTTTATGATCTCGAGATTCTGAAATTCAATATTTTGGCATTTCAGGATTATAAAGTGAACCCGTAGCAGGTAATATACTTACAGAAGAAAAAGAAGAATAGAAAAAGTTAGTAGACATTCAGCTCCAAGCAGTTCAATATCAACTCCTGAGGACAAAGAAGAACAAATCATGGAGGAGGAGGAGGTAAATTCCAATTCTTTTAGGAATCTCCAGGACAGTATCTGTAAAATTATTATCCCTCTGATTTACCACTGTTACTGCAAGGTGCACCATGTTTAAATGTTTGTTTTAATTGAGGTCAAACTGGGCATTGGAGAAATGTGTGTCCACTATCTGGACAGCAAGCAAGTTTGCTAAATGTTCAAATGCCACAGTAACCTGAAAGAAACCTTCCTGTATGGAACACTGCTTGGCAGCCACTGGTGTAGCAGCAAACTCATTAGGACAGCCATGAGCAGGAACCACAGTTATTTCCCATGGTACTGATTGATCAAGGTCTTTTTGTCACTGTTTTAGTGCAGAATATATCTCTCCTGTTTCTTGCCAACATGTGAGCTGCTAGATCTGCGATTACTTTGGCAAATGATGAAAACCTTCCATTTTCTAAACACATGATTTGGGATGTAGGCTTGCTTAGAATGCCTTTAGACTACCCAGAAACCAAACCTGTTCCTATTCATATTGGTCCACTACAAGACCAGCATACTTTTATTGTAGGAAGTTCGGCCCCTTTAAATTTGTTAGGTAGAGATTTACTGTGTACACTTAAATATACTGTTTATTGTACACCTGATGGTGTATTTTAGATGGTCCTAATGGATTTTTCTTGCTATTATAACATCACAGCAAAATGAAGAAAATGCTGCTATGGAGGAATTAAATGTTATCCCTCCGTAGTTGTGTACTATCCATGAAAATGAAGTAGGACTCAAAAATGACACACAACCTGTGCATATAACACTAAAGCCTTGTGATCACCTGCCTATGGTAGTTCATTATCGTTTGTCGGTAGAAGCAGAGAAAGGAAATTAACCTGTTATTTTGGGCTTGTTATAGCAAGGTATCAGTGTTCCAACTCACAGTCTTTGTAATACTTCTATTTTACCAGTTAAGAACCTGGGAAAAAGTACATATAGGTTTGTACAAGATTTACATGCATTGAACGCTGCAGTAGTGGCAACATTTCCAGTTGTTACAAATCCTGCAACAATACTGAGTTATGTTCCTTCAGATGACACAGCCTTCTTAGTAAGAGAGATTTCATCTGCTTTCTTTTTCTTCACTATGCATCCATCCAGATAACCAATACCTGTTCTCCCTTACTTATAGATGACAACAGTGCACTTAGATTAGATTACCACAAGAGTATGTAGAATCTCCAACCCTTTTCTCTAGAGAAATGAAGAAACGGACAAGATTAAGTTTCCTTGTAGGTCTGTTTTGATTTAATATGCAGATGATTTGCTTTTAGTTTAAGAACTTCACATAACTTTAAACAGGATATAATTTTTAATTTAACTCAGTTGGCAGGATTGGGATTTAAGGTTAATGGTGACAAACTGCAATTATGGAAATCACAGGGTCAACACTTGTGACATCTTATTTCAGAAGGAGCTAGATGGATTTTGCCTTCACGTATTGCTGTGATCCAAACTGTGCCATACCCTACTACATTGAAACAGTTGTGAGCTTTTCTGACATTAGCAGGTTACTGTTAACAATTGATCTATGCAGAAAAAATGAAGCTTCTGTTAGAATTATTAAAAAAGGATACCCCTGAACCTTTACCCTGGCAGGATTATCACAAAACGCTTTTGTTCAATTGAAAACAGATTATTCTAAGATATTGTTCTTATTTTGCAATGAAAGAAATAAAGTAGCATTCAGATTTTTAGCACAACAATATAGAAATGAAGGTTTTAGACCTGTTGTTTATTTTAGTGTGAATCTTGGTCCTGTAGTTACAGCCCTCCTCTACTGCCTTAGGGTGGTGGCCATGATGGCACTCATAATAGACATGGTGGCTGCATTGACTCTCGGGCACGAGACATAGGTGTCAGTTCCACATTCTCTAGAAGCTTTATTATTGACTGACTAGAACACAATATTTATCTGCAGCACATTTGTTTAAATATGAATTATCTTTACTTAATAACACTTATATACAGATTGTTCAATGTCTACCACTTAACCCTGCTTCTTTAATCCCAAGGAGAACCTAATGACTGTGTAGTTGTTACTAACGATGTGCTTCTTCCTAGATTAGATTTGAAAGATGTTCCTTTACTGAATTCAGATTTATTTTTTTAGTTGATGGTTCCTGTCTTTGAAGAGATGATGGTGAACTTGGGGTAGCCTTTTCCTTTTGCACACAAGACAGAATTTTATTACCTGGATAATTAAATGTAAATGTGTCTGCTCAAGTAGTTGAGCTTGTGGGTATTACTGAGGCCTGTAAAATTGGCAAAGATCAGCCAGTAGCATTTTTTACAGATTCTCATTATGCTTATGGAGTAGTTCATAATTTTGGTAAACTTTATAAAAAAGGGGTTATTTAACATCAGTGGGGACAGTCATTAAAATTGTTGATTTTGTTAATGAACTGTTAGATGCTTTATTATTACCAAGGGAGTGTGTTGCACATAAGACAAATGATTCCTTTGTGACAAAGGGTAATACTTTTGCAGATATAGCAGTGAAGCAGGCCGAATTGTCTTATCTTGATCAGGCTATATTTCTGTGGTAATTGAATGACAAATAATAACTTTTCCTTACAGGAGTTATTATCTTTTCAAGACCAGACAGGGGACTCTTAAAGAAGGAAGTGGATAAGCGATGGCTACAGTCTCTTTCTGGACTTTTTGTGGTGCCATCTGGATGGCCTACCATCTGCATTTCCATTTGGGTAAAAATGCATTAATAAAACAGATTTCTGGTGATTGGTATGCCTCTCATCTCTTAGAAATTGCTCAACATTTTGTAAATGTGTGTGGTTTGTTTAGAACGTAATATGCCTAAATCAGTTCCTGCACCTGCTCAATCATTAAAAAAGCCTTAGGGACTATTCTGATTTTTGCAGTGGGACTTTAGTGAACTTCTTCAAGTGCAGAAATTCAGATACATACTAGTTGTGGTTGACATTTTTTTTCTAGACAGGCAGAAGCATATCTCTGTGTAAAGAATGATGCACAAATGGTAACAAAAATGTTTTTAACTGAACTAATTCCTAGATTTGGTGTTCCCTGCTACTTATAGTCTAATTGGGGTTCTCATTTTACTAGTCATGTGATATAGCAACTTTGTAAGATTTTGAATGTTAAAATTACAATTCCATTGTCCCTATAAACCACAGGCTTTAGGAGGTACTAGAAAGAACCAATCAAACAATAAAAATAAGATTAGCTAAAGTTTGTGAGGAAACTGACCCTAAATAGTCAGAGGCATTACCTTTAGTTTTATTTAGTACCAGAAGTACAGTTAGTATTGCTAGAAAATTATCCTCTCATGAAATCCTCATGGGTAATTCCATAAGAATGCCTGTGGGCCCCCTTCCTAAAAACTTAGAATTGCAAGATATTGATGAAACCATATTTTCATACTGCAAATTTCTGTGTTCTATTTTGCAGAAATACTATAGAGTTGTTCTGCATGCAGTCCAATGACCCACAGAGCAGGAACATCATGACATACAGTCCAGAGACTTTTTTACATTAAAGTACATTTCCGAAGAAACTCGCTTACACCCAGATATAAAGGACTATGCTTGGTTTCGTCACAGTTGCAGCTGCCATCTGTTATGATCCGTCTGGATCCATGTGCCTCACATCAAGAAGACCCTCTCTTTTTGTAGTACAATCAAGAGAATATTGATTCCAGACCATGTGAGCCAGCAGAACTATCACCAGCCAAATAAGATGAAAAACAAGGACATTGTTACATCCGGCAGTGGCAGCCCATGATGTTTTTGCCATCTAAACCAAATCTGGAACCAATTGTGAACTGTTTTCCTTCTAAACTGATTCTGCATTTGTCATCAGGATTACATCTGGAACTGAATGCAGTTAAATTACCACTTTTACCAGATCAGAAAATTTAATCACATGATTCTGCTACCTCATCCTAGTCTAATTTAAACTCCGGTGATTCCTCCTTAACATCAAGAACATTTTTCCTTGTTTCTAATTCCAATATTACAGATTCATCCTGTCTTTTGGCCACATATTTAGACATTGGCTTTTTAAGACAATGTTCCTTTTTGATGTCAACTGTGATTCAGGCTCTTGGTCGAAGACTTTTTGGTGATCGATATCATTTGCACAATGGACAGCCCACCCAACATCCTTGTTTACAGTTTCTTCAAAACCCTCCTCAGCCCTGAAAATGTTCATTTTTCTTATGGCCCTATCATTACAATAGTTACTGTGATTTTAGTCATTTTACTTTGCCTGCTTTTGCCATCCAGAACCGTAAGTATGTCATCCTCTGCAAGTATTGGAACTGTTAGTACTGAATCATTTCTTAATAGACATACATACTCTGCTGAAAACAGACACAGGCAGTCAGTTAAAAATTAATCAAGACCATTTGAATGGCATCCTAGATTTAATACTTTTTCTGCTGTCTTGTATACTCATGTACAGACCCTCAACATTAGCAACTGCTGAGATTGTACACTTATTATTACCATAGATGATGGGGGTATTCCACTTATTCATATACTGGTTACTGATTCAGAGCTTCCTACTGCATTTTGCCTTATTTTACTTGATAAAAATCAGACGACTAAACATGTTCCTACCCTTTTACAGTAATGCTACTTCAATTATCCATGCCTGTTAAAGGACATGTTTGCTACCACAGAAACAGAACACTTTTTGTTGGAAATAGTGTTTGCATTTTCACCTGGACAATTTATGATGGAGCAGAGGACAGGGCATGGCAGTCTTGCAGGAATATTAACACATTTGTGGAAATCAAGCTTCTCTCTACTTACGTACTTGCAGACTAGTCTGATTGTTGTTATATAGGTCATATTATTCCAGCCATATGACATACGCTGTTTTACCACAAGGAAAAATCCAGAATGCTTTTTGTAAGAGAGACATTAAAGACATTCCTACATCTAGATGGAAAAATAGATGCCTACTAGGTTTATCATAATGCTGTACAAAAAAAATTGCTTTTAAAGAGCTTGCTCACACAGATCTTGGTGATGAGGTAATTTGCAGGCAGGTATTATACCTACTTATGAGGTGGTAAAGTCCTTCTGGGAGCTTAGGAAGTTGTCTAGGTGCCTAGAAATATTAAATAATTCCACTTTTAAGTCTATTAATTTGATAAACAAAAAATTCACTGCAATGTACAGTGTAGTGCTATAGAACCTCATGGCGCTTGACTTTAATCTTGCTTCTAGAGGAAGTATGTGCACACTCACCCAAATGAAGTGTTGCTCTTTTATTCCTGATAACACTGGTACCATCTATAGTCACCTAGAAATAATTCAGAAAGTTGCTGAATTTTAACATGCCAAAGAAACTGATAGCTCCCAATTGGCATGGTTAACCAACATTTTCTCCAGATGAGGAGGAAGAACTTTAAGGTTTTTCATGCTTATAGCTATTACAATTATATTGTTAGGCCTACATCTTTTTTGGTAAAAACATGCATTTTAAAATTACTAGAATTCAGAATGATGTTAACCTGCCAATGCAAAAATGGAATCAATACCACTGACCACAACTGATAAAAATCATAGCACAGAAGAAGATGCAAATTAAATATTGTAAAATTTTAAGTAAAATATATGATAATATATACAATGGATTGGGGAATGTGAAAATACATAAAGTAGAGATTGTACTAATAAAGATTTTTTGAAGTATTCAAATTGTATTTTTGTTCCTTTAAGACATAGGTATGTTGTCATTGCAAATAAGACAACTGTGTAAAGATTCTTCATGTCAGAAAAAAACATCATGTGAAGAATTTCTGATTGCAAGAGAAAAATTGTCTACTTATTTGAAAATTTGTACATATTATCTGGTCACAGAAGAACAGAGTGAGGTATATGGACAAAGGAAAATGTTAGTGTGTGAATGTGAAGAAACTAAAAACACTGTCATCTGTGTTAGCATGTCTGGCAGGACATTTGTGCATATTCTCAGATTAACTTGGATTGTATGCCAGTATGCCTAATTGTGAAAATGTAATTAAGTTTTAAATGTTGAGTATTTCCCTGTTTAAACAGAATGTTTAAAGACTCTGTCACTGTTTTGATACATTTCTAATTGTGCATGTTTGAGAGGGAGATTATAAAGTGCTGTGTAGAATCAGCTGAACAGCAGGTGATATCATTAGAATGTTTCTGGTTGCTTGGTGATTATTTGAACAGCTGATTGACAGAAAAAAGAATTTCAAACAGCTGACTGTTATTTTTTTAAAAAATAAGACACTCAAGACTGTTAAGTTGTGCAGTTAGTCAAGTACTGGGCAGTTTGTGAAGAGCAGCTGTTTGTAAAGAGTTGCAGTCAGTTACAATGCTGTGCAGTGATAGCCAAAGAAAAGAGAACTCACCAAAAACTGTAAGTCTGCCTTTGCCTTGCTGTTATATGTTAGATTAGATCAGGGACATTATTCTCCAATTGGATTAGGAAAGTTTAGTTATTCAGATAGAGGTTTTTCTAGAGTTATGGATTTCTATCCTACAGTTTAATTTTACATTTCTGGTGATTCAATTCTGGTGTTTATCGAAAGTTATTCATTTACAGTCTTGTAATTATTTTACTTATTATTAAATATTTTTCATTATTATACATTGTGGCTGGAAATCAGTGTTTTTCTTTAGAGAGTGTTTATACCTGTTTGATAATCCCCAGGTCCCCTTGAAGGGCTGGCTGCTCTGGTAATAGCTATCTTTTATTTTGATATTTAATTTTCATAATGATACCCCTTTAGACGGGCAAACAGATCCTCTGATTAGTGACAGCATTACTGTATTATTTTGGGGAAGGGACACATCTGGAAATCTGTGTCAGACTTTCCCAGAAATGTTTGGATGTGTGAGATTTAAATTTACTTTGAGTGTGAGTATATCAGAGGTCTTAAACTGGGATACATTGCTCTGAAGTGTGTAACAAGGAGTTGCATTAGGGGTGGACAGAAGTATACAGTTCAGTCCCAGATTATTGAGCATGTTCCTGTTGTGCTCTTAGGGGAAAACTGTGAAATATTACTCCTGTTTAAGTGACAGTTTCACATTG
Source organism: Protopterus annectens (assembly GCF_019279795.1). Lineage (NCBI taxonomy): Eukaryota > Metazoa > Chordata > Ceratodontiformes > Protopteridae > Protopterus > Protopterus annectens. The sequence continues at coordinate 585,621,884 of NC_056732.1, forward strand.
GAGTCAGTAATGAGGATTGAAGCTCCTTAGTCATTGACCCAGGGTAGTACAGGACATCACATTTATTGCTGGCAGTCCGGTGGGATATTGGCTGGATATCACAGTGCATTTAATTTCTAATATGCTTTCATAACAGATGGATTCCTGAATATTTTTCAGTATGTATCTTATGATTTGCTTCCTGCCTATTATTAGTAATTGCTGACAAAGCAAGAAATGCAAAAAGATTTGTTCTCTGGAGAAAGCTCTATTTTGGAATTCGGAACATACACCTAATATGGAAAGTTATAAACAAATAGTTAGTAGATCTTAGGAAAATTAATGCTGTAAGTATTCATTTTTAAAACCGGTCAGTGATTGCTCTGTGATTTGTTACAAAAATGTTGCTTTTAATGAAAGAAAGTATACAAATTCCATTATTCTCTAGTTTGAAGAGACAAGACCTTGATTCCCTAGTCTCCCATGTACGTACTTCTATTTGCAATAAAGGAGATTATTAATATCTGCTGAATTGTATCACATGAAAGTTATCAGATACCTTAACAAGATATGACTGCTATAGTAGGCACCAAAGAGCACATCATTGTTGATCAGCTAATCAAACACTGTGGTACAAACATTGCAGAAGACAAGTGGTGTGCATAAACAAGCACAGTGACTGCCAGTGAAAATCAAGGAAAATCTCATTGGCAATCTATGCACAAAGGTGGTGCCACTACTGATCCTGGAAACTATCTTCCCATTAGCTTAACAAGTCGGATCTGTAAAGCCATGGAGCGTATTATTATGGCTGTCATAAACAAGGACATAGACAATCTCATAGCACTTGACCCCACCCAGTTTGGATTCATCAAGGGCAGATCTTGCCTGTTGAACCTGGTTGACTTCTTTAAGACTGTCACCAAGTCAGTACATACAGCTTACCCTTACTTGGCCAAGGCCTTTGACACAATCCTCCACTCGGGCATCATCAAAAATCTAACACAACTTGGTGTAAATCCCTATCTCATCAGGTGGGTGGCCAACTGACTCATCGACAGGACCCATGAGGTCAAAATAGGTGACTCCACCTCTTATAGCAGACCTGTCACTAGTATAGTTCCACAAAGTTCTGCCCTGGGACCCCTACTGTTTGGCATCTACTTCTCAGAGGTCCAGGCAAAGACAAAAGGCATGTGGCTGACCAAGTTTGTGGATGACTATAAGTTGGGTACTGTCATTGACTCCCCAAATGATGTTACCATACTGCAAGAGGGTCTAACAGCAGCTAATGACTGGTGCCAAAGTCATGGCCTCATGTTAAATGCAAAATAAATGCATCGTCATACCATTCGGCAACAACACAGCCCCTACTGATTACCACATCAATGGCAACCCCCTAAGTACACAACCAATGGTAAGAGACCTGGGTACTCAGGTTAACAACAATCTCAAATTTGACCATCATGTAGCAGCACTGGTCAGAAAAGCCTTTTACTTGGTTCATCTCATAAGTAAAGGGATTGTATCCAGAAAAAAGGAGGTTATTCCCTCTCTATACTCCTTCCTCATTAGATCAATAATTAAGTATAATGCCCCGTTTGATATGTACCTCTCCAAACATCTGCACCAACTAGAAAGGCCACAGAAATACCTCACAAAGAGAATTCATGACCTCCAATACCTGTCCTATGTGGATAGGCTCAAATCACTATCACTCTACTCAGTATCGTGCATTTTGCTCATGGGTGATCTGTGTCTCATCTACAAGGCAATCTTGGACCCTGCCCTTCTAGAGCTGCTCCATATCCATAAGTCTTAACTCCTCATTCATTACCCACTTGAAAGGCCTGAATCTAATATGCAACATCAACAAAACCTTCTGGAGAGACAGGTTTGTCTTCCATAGGATGCCCCATCTCTGGAATAGACTTTCCATACTTGCCAAACAGAGTACCTTGCTGACCCTCTTCAAGTGCAACCTTAGTGAGTGGATGAGAAACCACAAATTTGTCCAAGGGGTTCCACCTGTATCTCTCATTGACAGGTGTGACAGGTGCTAACCGAGGTTTCTTTTTTGGGGATAACTCTTGGCTAGACTTGTAAGGGCCTCAGGGCCATTAGCTTAGTAACCTCCTATGACCCTATGATACTATGATCCTATGTGTACTAGAAATGAGGTTTACTAGTATTTATAAATGTGTATCCCAGAAGATGAACAGTATGAAATGTTGACACACAACTGTCCAGGTTTTTGCAGAATGTCCAGAGTTTTGTGTCTTAGTTTTTGTCTGTTCCTCATAAAATGTGTGTTTTTTGGTAAATCACTGAGCATTGAAGTCATTAAATAATGACACATATTTGCATTTCAAACTTCATATCCTTCAGAAAATACATACTAACACAGATCCTGCTAGGTCTAGCAACTTTCTAAGTTTATAATTGCAATATTTAAAATGTGTCCCTATTTTTGGGCCTTTGTCCTTCCATTATTTTTGGCTTTGTCCAGATTTCTTGCTTTAAGAGGCTGAGAGTTATGATATACATATGAAAAGTAAAACAGTTTGCCATGTAAAAATTGTGGTACACAATATTTACCCACAGTGAAAAACAGTGCAAATGCAATAAACAAAAGAGTAAAGCCACCTAAAACCCAGGAAAGTGAATAGGTCAGGAGAAGGCTTAGTATGGAGCTGCAGTTCTCCAAAAAAATGCACTGCAGTACCCCATAAGAGGGCTAGCTCAACAGCAGGATGGGCTAGAACATACAACTGCACACATATAACACTGACATGCACACAGATATCCCAACAAACATAGCATAACCCAAATAATTCCTTAAAATGCACCAATGCAGCACAGCAGGACTGTAATGTCTATATACAACACATAAGCCAGAGACAAATGTGATGATCTACTACTTCAAAGGATATGATTGTCTACACTTTACAGAGTGTTATGTATGTGTGTATATTTCGTCTGCAACATGCACAATCTTAAATATAGGTGGGATTCCAAACATTGGCTGGAGAAGGGCAGGAAATACATGTTATAGGTTTTATTATCATCCGTACTGCCTATTTGGCTTCAAGAAACTTAATTGTCAGTTTTCTGTGGGTGTATATATTTCTTAGCATCCATATGTACAGCAAGTTGTTTTTGAAGCTGGTTAGACAACTACATTCTTTATCCATTGCAGGAAGCCTATTCCAAAGCCTGGTCAACCAAGGTGTTCAATCTAGCTATCTATTTTTAATGTTATTGAGATTATTGAGATCAGCATTTAGCAGCAGATAACCTAACCTATTGTTAGCTCCACAAGTTACATGTTACAGGGTCAGATTGTCAAACAAAATTATGCCTTTTATTAGTTTGAAAACAAGACGCGATCACCACTGAAGAAATCTACATGCCACAGAATATGATGACAATTACTCTAGTTTTTCAAAACAGATCTTGTTTTCTAACCTTGGTGTTTTCTTAGTGAAGACCTTAAATTTTCTAATTCAGTATATTTAATTTTTAAAACTGCAGAAGACAGAATTTTATGCATTAATTTGACAAATTAGTGAGGTGTACTGAGAGGCAACATGACCTTGAATACCATATGGCCAACGCTGTAAAACCCAATAAGTCTTTATAGCTCCTTTGGCAACACCATGGTCAAAGTGTAATTTGTCTTTTACTAACACTCCAAGGTCTCTAATACAGCAGTCAGTTTTTAATGGTTGCCCCTCCATTTTGAAAAACAAAATCAGTTTCTTTTTCACATATTTGTATATGTTGCATATGTGTAGAAGAAATGAAGCACTGTTCTTCATGGAAAGACAGAAACCGACTTAGACAAACCCAGGAGGTTTTTAAAGACAATGAATACTTTTAACTGTCAGATTTTATTGCATACTTATAAAACAGTCTAATAGTGCTATTATACTAGAAAAAAACTACAAACAAGATAAAAGCTAGTTATTTTTCATTTAAAGTTCTTGACCCTGACAGCTGGATACGATGCCAGCCATAGTCAGACAATCATCTGTTCTCAAGCTTTGTACATTGTGTGTGATTGTGTGGACATTAGGGTTAGGGGTGGGTTAAGTGAGTTAGGGTTAGGGCACGGGTCAGGTGAGTGTACGATAGTGACAGACTTTAGGGTTGGGACGGGTTAAGTGAGTTAGGGTTAGGGCACCGTTTAGGTGAGTGTGCGATAGTGACGGACCTTAGGGTTAGGGTTTGGGTTAAGGTAAGTGGATAGATAGTAGTGTATGTACAGTTTAGTGTAGGGTTAGATGTAGGATTTTAAGTGTATGTGTGTGGATTGTTGTTTTTCTGGTGTGCTCGTGTTGTGTGTATGTGTTTCGGAATAGTGAATTTTTTCATGGGAAAAAATTTGCTGTTCTGAATGTTCGATATTTTGTGGTTTAGATATTTTAGGTTCGATGTAATAGCGTTCGCTATTTTCATCTTTCGATAGCATGATATAAACACAATCCCTAGACATCAGGAATACTGTATATAGTATACCTTAAAGGTACTTAATTAAAAAAATGTAATGTTTTGAAAGGAACCACTAGATACTAGGGAAACTATTAATCAGCATGCCTTAAGGTACTAAATGAGAATCAAACCTACACTTTTGCCACATTAAACCTTAGAACTAGCTCAATGCACTATCTGAGAAGTTAGGGCAGGAAACTTTTTTATAGCTTTGTAGGTTCATAGAAGGTTATTAGACTAGTAGCTCTAGAGCCCTTACAAGCCTAGCCATGTTAATCCCAAGTTGCCCCATATGACCTTATTAAGTGAATGCATTTTGCAGAGGTAGTCTATGGTCAACATCCACTCCCCATGTCTATGAGGGACATAGGTGTCATGCTTGGGGTGAATTTGCAGTCTCCCATCCATTTGTCCAGGTTGCACTTGAATAAGATCAGTGAGACATAAATTGGAACTTTGTTCCAGAGGACCGTCAGTCTCTGGGAGACATATTTGTCTCTCCAGCATGTTCTGTTAATGTCACAGGCTAGGTTAAGATCCCTAGAGTGAGTGACTCTTGTGCCATTAGATTTGTGTATGTGAAGCATATCCATCAGGGCTGGGTTGGACACTGCCCTGTAAACCAGACACAAGTCTCCTGTCAGTAGCCTGTATGATACAGAGTACAATGACAGGGCTTTTAGTCTATCCACGTACATCATGGTCAGGAGGCCCTGTATTTTCTTTGTGAGGAACCTTTGTGGTCTCTCCAGTTGCTGCATTTGTCTGTTGAGGTACATGCAAAAGGGAGTATTGTACTCTGTTAGTGGCCCGATGAGGGTTGAGTACAGTGGGGCTATAACTTCCTTAGACCTGGATGCGATGCCCTTACTTATGAGATGTTCAGCATTGAATGCTTTCCTTACCACGGAGGAAACTGGATGGTCAAAATTCAGCTTGCTATCAACCTGTGTTCTTAGGTCTCACACCACTGGGTTTGAGCTTAAGGGGGTGTTGTCAATACTGTAGTTACTGGGAATCCTACTTTGTCAAAGGGAATAATAATGCACTTGTTTTGCATTTAGTTTTAGACCATGGCTTTGGCACCAGTCATTTGTTTGTGTTAACCCTTCCTGTAGTATGCTAACATCATTGGGGATTTAGCCCGGACTTCCGAGAAGTAGATTCTGAACAGTAAGGAACCCAGCACAGAAGCTTATGGTATGCCACTGGTGACGGGTCTACTGGTAGAGGTGGAGTCATCAACTTTGGGTTGGGTCTAGAGACTGAAGATCAACAAGGACATAGAAGACGTCCACTCTCTAGACCCAACCCAATTTGGCTTCTTTAAAGGTAGATAATCCTTATTAAACCACATGGAAATCTTTAAGATGATCTTCATCATGATTCTTTCCATCACCTTGCAGATGAGACTGGTTAGACTTATGGGTCTGCAGTTCCCAGGGTCTGTTGATGGCACCCCTTTGTGCAAGGGGATTACTTTTGCTGTTCTCTACCCTGCTGGAAGAAAGACAGTTCTCAAGCTATGGTTAAAGAGAGCACTAAGTGGGTCTGCTAGGCCCTGTTTCAGATTGATTAATAAGCATCTTGGGATGTTATCTGGTCCCAATGAGGCCATGATTTTGGCCTTAGAGAGTGCAGATAAATCTTAATCTCTAGATATACTAGGCAGAGGACTGGTGTTGGGTATGCTTTGGCGTATGGCCAGTGGGGGGAGTGGGGTGAAGTTTGTACCAAATCTGTCAGCTAGCAGGTTGGCGATCTCCTCCAGTGCAGTATGAGTGGTACCATCTATTATCAGTTCTGCATAAAGCTGGGCATTCCTTTTTAGGTTTTGGACATAATTAAAGAATGCCTTATGATTATCCTTCACTAAGGGTGTTATTTTAGCTTCATACTTAGCTTTAGAGGATTTCATGAGAATTTCTGATTTGCTTATTCAAGCTGGGGAGGGAATTCTTCCTTTGCTAAGTCAGTTATGTCTTATACTTAGACATCAGTTTCTTCTCATTGTTATATAACCCATTTATACTTGAGGTCCACCAAGGTGGCTTGTTTTTTTGAAAGGATCTGGTTTTGATCTAGTCAGGTACAGCCAAGTCTATACTGCTGCTCAAGTGTTTGTACAGGGCATCTGAGTACATCTCTGCATAGCAGTCATTGTCTGTAAATACAGAGGTTATAAAACTTTTTAGACCGGTGCTTGGTAGTCTGAAGTTAGCTTTGGAAAAGATCTTCAGTTTTTTTTTTTGCTCCTGTGTGGGTGTCAAGTCCAACAGTTATTTCAAATGAGGCAGTTTTATGGTCTGATATTACCAGGGAAGTCATTATACAGGGAGACGTGCAGTGACTCCCATGTTGGTGAATACAATGTCTAGGACATTTGAGCCCCTTGTAGGGGTGCAGACTATCTGTTCCAGAGCATTTGAATTAACAAAATCCAGGAATATCTGGGCAAGCATGTTTGCACTCATATATGTCACCCAGTTGATGGAATGATAGTTGAAATCACCCATGACTAAGGTGTTGGGCTGTATGGAGAGTGATTCTAATAAGTCCATGTAAGTGGTGTACTTTTCTTGGCTCATGGTGGGGGACCAAAAGCTAGCAAAAATGTGGTAGGGTATTTTGCCTAGAGTTTATTGGAAATGGAGTAGTTTGAGAGAGTCATATTGTTTGATCAGTCTCAAGATGTATTTGGCATTAATCAAGATGGATACCCCTCCAACTTTGGTTCTTTCACACTTATTTTGAGGTCTGAACATGTGGAAGACATTTTAGCCTTGCATGGCCAGGATGCTCTTCATGGCTTTGATCCATGTCTCAGTGACTGCACAGATGTCATCATCTTCCAATGTGAGGATTGCTTTCAGTGAGTGAAGCTTCATTTTTAGACTTCTAGCTTTAAGTAGCAGAATATTGAGTTTGCCTCAGGTGGTTTTGTTACATCGGAAATGTTCTTGTTTTGACAATGCCTAAAAAAAGGCACTATGGGAAGGCAAGTGCCTTTGCCAGTATCTGAAAGCCTAGGGGAGACAGGTGCAGACCATCTCTGGCAAAGCAGCATGGTCTGTCGCCTATTTCATTCCAGACTGACAGATACTGGATCCCCCTGGACTGAGACCAGAAGCTAAGCCAATTGTCAAAGTCAATGATTGTTTTGTTTATACTGTGGGATCATCCTGGGGAAAGGTAGAATGTTGCTTAGGGCTAGGATCATACCCTCCAGGGACACATAGTCTGAGAGTTCAGTCATGTCTCTCTTCATGTAGTCCAGAGAAGTACATCTCAAGTAATTCACCCCATCATAAACTATGACTGAGCCATAATGGTACTTTTTGTTGAATGACTTGAATGCATACATGATCTTATGGATCCAGCACTTGAGAGGCAGCTGATCATGACTGTCTCCTTGTTCAACCTGGTGAGGGTAACATCTGTGTGTCTCACTATGGAGTCACCTATGACCCTGAAATTTGGTTTAGAGTTGTTTTCCCTTAGGGGTTTATTTGTTGAGACACAGTTGTATGTGTTATTATAAGTAGTGGTTTCAATTTGTGTAGCAGTGTGTACACTTTGTTTACATTTGGGAAGTCTCTGAACTTTTAGTAGACTTCTAGTGAATACCTCTGTTTATATGGGTCTATGTGTCATGTCTTTTGTTTGTATGAGAGGTGAAGAGTGTGTACTGGCAACCTGTTTTGTATCAGGTTTATTGTTACGTGAGAGAAGTGATTCTAATTTCACAGTGTACTTACATATCTTACATAGGGTATTTATTTGCTGTTGAGGTAAATTTTGTCAGTATACATGAGGCAATAACTACACTGCCTCAGTATTCCCATGTCAATCAGGCTGGCCAAAGAAATGATGGGAAATTGTCCATTATAGCAGGTTTTGACTGTATGAGCTATTAGGGAAAGGACTGGGCTAGATTGATCTGTTTTTGTGCAAGGACTATCAAGCTATTAGGGAAAGGAGTTGGCTAGATTGATCAGTTTTTAAGTTAGGACTATCAGGGGTTGTTAAATTGAGGGCTGTGGATGATAGGTGTGGCAATGCTGCTCAGTGCACAACTAAGTTGCCTTTAGTGCAATAGAGAAGCTTGTGAGGGTTCCACTGAGAGTTGTCTAGGAAACAATTGAGTTTCAAGGCATTTCCATCTATACAGGGCATCACTACCCCCACCCCCCCCCCATTGTGAGATGCACAGCAACAAGCAAATGTGAGGCTTAATTGCAGGCGAAATACATTTTAAGCTAATCTACCAATAGAAGAGTACACAATGAACCTTCCTCCAACAATCCCCAGCTCAGACAAGGATCCACACTCTTTTGCCACAATGGTGCAGGGGAGACATTATTACTGTAAGATTGTTGGCTTAGTACTTGAGTGTAACAAAACAGGCTAGATTCAGCAGATCTAAATATAGACTATACTATCAAGCTGAAAATACACATGAAAGCAAGTGCAGAAAATATGCAGTCACAACAGTAAAAAAAGCAGAAAAAATGCAGTGATCAGATACAATGCAATTTAAGAAGTACAATAGAGACACAAAATATACTATTTTTTTTAATGCAGAAACCTCAAGTATTTCCCCAACCTAAACATACTAGGCTACTTCCCAGTGCACTAGATGGAAAGTCCACTGACATCTTGATGTAAAAACAAGTGTTTGCTAGAGTGTAAAAATGCACTATTTTATCCAACAGCCAGCTAGAAAACGAATTTAGATTAAATAAATCAGTAGAGCAGACAATGAGAGACAAAATACACTTTTCAATACAAGCACAAGGAAAGGCAAATAAATAATTCAATATTATCAACAGCAGCATTGAAAGGGAAGAGCTTATTAAGCTCAATTTACAGTAGGGGTGGGCAGTTTAAAATCACCAGGTGTAAAAAGCACATTAACAAAGGGGAGGATGGATGGAAAACACTAGCAAGGAATCAACAGCAGTGCTTATGTTAAGTTTATGCAGGCTTGAAATCTTTTCAGCAAAAAACAAAGGACCAGAAATTCACTGTGGTTTTAAATATTACTCAGCAGACAGTTACCTAATGAAAAAACATGTGAAATGTACAGCCTAGATAATGTAAGTGTCTACCTCTCACATAGAACAAAAACACCAGACCAAGCAGATTTTTTAAAATAGAAAACAAAATGGCATCGGTAAAACAGAAAGCAGCTGTATCAAGTCACAGACAAAAAATATAGGTTTCATCAGAAAAATCTGATCAAACAACACAACTGTTTTATATATATATATATATTAATCGATTAACCATGGTTAAAAACAATCAACAATTTAGCCCTTTAGTTTCTTTCTTGCTAAAAAAACATTTTATGTTGACATGTTCATTCAAACCAGGGGGACTTCAGCACACAAACTTATTTGCCAACACACTTCTCTAGTTTCAATTTCATTTCTGAAGTTACCCCCTCTTCTATCTATTGTTACTTTTTCAAGAACTGTAAACAAGAATTTACTAAAATGCTTACATACGTTTGAGTGCTTGTAAAGTGCATTGTTTACATCCTTATTCTTAACAGTCCTTACATGTTCTTGAATCCTGTCTCTCAGCCTTCTTGTAGTCATACCTACATAGAATGAATCACAGGCTGAGCACAGGACAAGATAAAACACTCCAGAAGTGTTACAACTATACCTTTCCTTAAAATCTATGTTGTAGTTTAAAAGGGGCAAAATCACAAAAGCACCTTCGTGTATGAATCTACAGCTGGAACAACCATTACACTTACATGTCCCTTTGTTTTTACTACTAAAAGCAATGGGAATTCTAGTACCTGATTTTTCAAACATTTGTTTAATACTACCCCCCGAATTTACTAATCTTCATTGCAGGACTAATCTAGTCCTACACGGAAGCGGCAGTTTAAGAGGAGGACGGCAGCGCACCATGCATATTAATGAAGGCGTGCTGCCTGACCTCATAATGCTACACGGAGTGTGGACGAGTTCAGGGGGCATGTCTGACAGTAGAGCTCTCAGAATAAACATGCCCCTGCAAAGTAGAACAGAAGAATGTGTAAATAAATGAGCGAGACTGCTCATAAGTGTCCGCATATCCCCAACATTCCCCATGTGTTCAACAGCAACAGTACAGTAAAATAAAATGAAGAAACCCTTTCATTTATTTTTTTTAAAACCCTGAGTACAGCTAACTGTAGGTGCACGGGTTTGCCCATCGCTTAGCTACAGTTAAAGCAGCTGAAAAGGCTGAAGAGGATAACAAGGAATATATATGCAAATGAAGCAGCACAGCAATAGTGTAGTTGTTAGAGCATCTGCCTAATGAACAAGCATTCCCAGTTCGAGTCCCACTACAGCACATATCATTTTCCATGTGAAATCTGTATATGAACATATTTTTACATCTTATTGCTGTATAACCTACATAATAACATTTAAATGTGAACTGGAGTACTGCATTAAATGCACATGTGAAGTGCCAGTGTCATAATGAATAAGGCAGTAGTAAGCATGTTTAAGCACAAATAAGCAGTAGTAAGCATGTATAAGCACTAGTAAGCATGATTAAGTGCATGTGCATGGCGGTAAGCATTGCCTACACAGATTAAGCAAAGTAGATGCTAACTGAGAGTAAGAAACTGTAACCAGAGGTTAGCAGTTCTTACCATTGCGCAAACCCACGCAAACCCACTTACAACTGCTTTAAAGTGTCTTAATCACTCTGGAGCCAACGGCTCATGTTCTGCCCAGCCACAAAATAAACTGCCTCTGCAAGGCTCAAACTAAGGACCTTGTACACTATCGTCACAGTAGTTAACCACTAAGCCATCATAGCAATAGATGTGCATGAGGTATCAGCAAACTAATTTTCACCACAGGAAAATCAAACCAAACATGTGAACTGAATCCATGTACACTGTGAAGTGGTATAATCTGCTGCATAACATAAATATGTGAACTGGAGTACTGCAGTAAGGCCAGGTGTGAGGTGTTATTGCAATAACGTTTTGAAGTTCCCAGGACCCCATACAGTGTACGTACATATGAATCAAGGATACAAGACACATATGTATAACACGTAATGAAGAAGACATAAATGCCAAAAGGCAAATATCATGCTAATCAAATATTAAGCACCGCTAAGCATTGCACAGCACTGCTACCTAGACTACTGGCAGGATACTACCAGTGGGAGAAACAGTGTCAACCTGCAAAGTCTAATCTTAAACAAATGCATGTTTGTCCCTAGCGGGACAATCCCAAACATTCTGCTAAAAAGAGTCCTCGGGGTAACATACCATGCCTTACAGGTAAGCAAAGAAGGATATGTATGTTTGCTTACTGGATGTGTGGGAACCCTGAAGATCCATGGGGTGAGACAACGTACATGATAGGTCCTGAGAAGTGGAGAGTGGGCAATGTGTAGTGGTGTGATGAGATTCGGATGGAACCTGTAGGAAGAATGATTGATGTGGAGGAGGGAGGGAGGGGGTGGAGGGACTGATGGGTAAGACATTATGGGCCGAGGTGTGCTGGGGTTGGACGGACCCATTCTAATGGGACTGCCCCATGGATGTAAGTGAGAAAAGGGGGGGGACAGGAAGGTAACTGAGACATACCATTTCCCATGGCAAAGCATGGTATAAGTAATACGTATGTTGTATAACCCATGGAATAACATATATATATATATATATATATATATATATATATATATATATATATGTATATATATATATATATATATATATATACATACATATATATATGTGTGTGTATATATATATATATATATATATACATATATATTTTATATATATATATATATATATATATATATATATATATATATATGACCTAGAGTACTGCAGGAAATGCACATGTGAGGTGTCAGTATCATTATGCATAAAGCAGTAGTCAGGTTAAGCAGCAAGAAGCAGTAGTAAGCATATGTCAGCACCAGTAAGCGAGTATAAGGCCATGTGCGTGGGTTTGTGTGAAGGTAAGCACTGCTAATTTCCAGTTACAGTGTCCTACACCCAGTAAGCCTCTAAACTGCCTAACCTGTGTAGGTATTGCTTACCCCCATGCAAACCCGCTTACAACTGCTCAAAAGTACCTTAATCACACTGTATCCAATGGCCCTTGTTCTGTCTAGCAAAAAAATAAACTGCCTCTGCAAGGCTCAAGCTCAGGAACCTGCACACTATAGTCACAGTAGTTAACCACCAGGCCATCATAGCAATAGATGTGAATGAGGTATCAGCAAACTAATCCTCACCGCAAGAAAGTCAAACCAAACATGTGAAGTGAATCTATGTACAGTGTGATGTTGGATAACCTGCCACAGAACATAAATATGTGAACTGAAATACTGCAGTAAGCATAGATCTGAGGTGTGATTGTAATAAAGTGTAGAATTCCTCAGGTCCTCATACAGTGTATGTACACATGAATCACGGATACTAGACACATATATAACCTGTAATGAAGAATAAATCATTGCCAAATGGCAAATATAGTGCTAATTAACTATTAAGCAATGCTAACCACATGACAGCTCAAGTTACTAAGTGTAAGCAACGTGTAGTGGAGCCAATTTAATCTGCCTAGTGGTATACCTCTTTAAGCAGTGCCAACCTTATATAAGCAGGTGTGCCCATAGCTTAGCCTTTTTAAAACCGGCCAATCACGGGAAAGTGTGGGAAAATGGCCGTATTTAAACCCTAAAGGCGAGAATACTTTTCATAACTGGTTGTAGCTTCCTACTGCAGGCAGAATGGCTGGTGTGGGTGAAGGCACTCAGTTTAGAGTGCAGCACTGGGGCATCCAGGAGTCAAAAATCATGGTATGGCTCCTGGTAAAACACCATGATCAGAGACTACTGCAGGGCCAGTACCAGGGCTAGCAGCATAAAACGGAGGCCTGGGACAGTCTCGCCCGTGACCTCACCAGTGCCACAGGTATCCCCCAGACTGGTGAGGAGGTCAAGCACCACCATGCTGACCTGAAGTGGCGAAGGGGGATGTACTGTAACAGTGGATCCAGGAGTCTTGGCAGATGCCCAATGCCCCAGGACTAAGTACTCATTCTACTAAGTAGTAAATAATTGCCTAGCTTGTGTATATTATGGATAGGTATGGCTAAATATCACTGCATTTCTCTGACAGCTGCAGATGGGCGAGCTGAGAACCAGCAAGCCCATAATGCTAGGCTGCAAAGGCTGCATCATGAGGCAGGTTAGTAATCAGTCTGCATGTACTGTCATAACAAATAAATATAAGAGCCTTAGAAAGTGTTGTACCAGTAGAAATAAAATGTGCAATAGTCTGTGAATAAAGGTATAACCCCTGGTGTGCTTCTGTTTACTCTTTTTCATATGTTGGCGATCTGTTCCATGCAATAAATAGTACTGTTGTATCTTAAGCAGTGTCACCCACACCGTGGTATACAGATAAAATGGGCATGAAGTCCTGCATAACAATGTTGGAAGTGCAAAGAGGTCAGTTATATTGTACAAGTTAGGGAGACATAGATAGAAAACAGTTGAAAGCTGTACATCAATTCCCTGATAGCACAGTGTACTGTGATGTTAGCTATAATATTTTGTCACACACAGCAGGGGGTTGTATCCTGGGAGTGCTACTAGGTTGTATGCATAATCATACCCCACAACTGTACAGATTTTGATACAATGTTCAGATGGAAAGCTGTATGCATAATTACACCCAGCTGTACAGAATTTGCTAGAATGTTCAAATTGAAAGTTGTATGCATATTCATACCCCAAACTGTTCCATTCTGTCCAGCATGCCCAGATAAATGGCTCTTATCACCAGCTTGGTACCCTGTTCCCCTGAAAATCCAGTGTGATGTTCCAAGAATTGTAGGCAGCTGTCAATCACATATAATTGATATTCAAATGTGTACATAGTCAGAGATTGTATATGGAAACAAACCTGTCATTCTAGCACCTAACCCAAAGTGCATGACAGCAATTCTCAACATATGTTGCATTAACACCTGCAGCCTATCACGCCTGTATGTAAGACACAGGTCACATATATAATAATCTATGAACATACCAGTGTACAATATAAGACCATTGTGTAGTGTAATAATACATGTAAGGGAAAGACCACTGCAGTGACTAAGAATGTTGTGAAAACTACAAGGATATATTAGTTGTTAATTGAACTCTCTCTCTCACCCTTACCATATGTGCATAATAACCCAATGACACTCCTCAACTAGTATGTGTACACTCCAACCTTTTGTTGGGACATATATCTTAATGGTTTATAAATATTCACATTTGTTTCTATGCATGCGCCATGTGTAAATATGCCCATATTGGTGGCCTGTTGCCATCAATGAAACCTGTATGCGCCTGTAATGGCCACTGTTGTTCCATATATGCATGTGGTCTGCTTGCTCTGCAACTGTGTTAATTCTGGTGTGTTGGGTTAATGGGAATACCTATGCATGCTGTTATAACTAATCCTGAATGCTGTTGACTGTTACTAACCCATATCTGTCATAAACCTGTGACAATACAGCTCATATGGGAAGGCTGGTCCCAGCGGACTCACCTGTACCACCTCAGCTGGCCATGGCACCGGGCATCAGCACATCTGGGGCCAGCCTGGGACCTCCTCCTCTGTGGGCCCTGCGCCACCCTCGGGTGGAACCACTGTAGGGGATGGGGCTCACCCCCTCTTGGAGCGGGCACAGAGGGGAACCTGTCACCCATCAACAGGTCTGGGCCATGGTGTGTAAGGAGCTCGATCTGGAGTATCGACAGCGGCTATGCCAGCTTGAGGGCTGAGTGGCTCTATTAGAGGGTGAGTCTGCTCATCCTACACAGCCCCCAGCACAGCCACTTTCGGGGCCATGAAGGTGCAGTGGTGATGCCCATGGGTGGGGGCCTCAGTCCCACTGTTTCCAATTGGGGGCTCATGGGCTTGCAACTTCCATACACCCCTCCCTGTCCAAGGTGTTTACCCCCCACATGTGTAATATACCAGCTCTGTATGCATCTTGTGTATATACCTATTACCCCTCCCCAACATCCCACTCTCACGTGGAAAATAGAAAAAAAAGAGCAATCTGTTCCCACAAAAAATCTCGCCCCATACATAGCTGTCTATTTCACACGTGTCCACTGGACACATGTAATCTGGTCTAATTGACATCACAATGACTATATGTTGTCCTCACCCCTCTCCCAGGGGTATGAGGGTCCAAATGTACCGGCAAATATAGTGTATATGCACAGCTGTTGCTGTAGAAGAAATGGGCAGCTATGGATCTTTCCTATACTCTTCCTGCACATGCCTAGATATTTTCTCTACTGTCTTTCCTTCTTTGTGCCCCATTTTTCACCACTTTCCTATCAAACCCTTTTTCTTTTCTTTTAAAGGAATTAGCGTGGGGGTAAGCGGCAGTAAGCACTTTTAAGCAGCGGTAAGTGGGTTTGCGTGGGTTTGCACGGAGGTAAGCACTGCTAAAGTCTGGTTACAGTTTCTTATACTCAGCTGCTGAATTGCTTAATCTGTGTAGGCATTGCTTAGCTCTGAGTGAACCTGCGAAAACTTGCTTACAACTGCTTAAAAGTGCCTCAATCACTCTGTAGCCAACGTCCCTTGTTCTGCTCAGCAACAAAAAAAAAAACTGCCTCTCCAAGGCTCGGACCCGGGACCCTGCACTCCATGCACAAAGTGATTTACCACTAAACCATGGCAGACATACATAACCTGAAGTTTTCACAAACATATGCAGCACAATCAGTCAACAGTACAGGAAATGTATTATTATCACACCACATAACCTGTTAATACAAGCAGTCTGGACAAAGTATGCCACACTGTGGGTACAAGTAGGGATATATGTCAACTAATGGTCTGATACACTTAAAATGTTGCTAGTTACACAGTTATACGTATTAGAACACATATGTAGAAGGAGATGAAGTCTGAAACACAAAAGTGTTGCCACTAGTTACTGGCTTCAATGCTGTGATCATCCATGACAATTCCCAAGTGAATGAGGAACAGGCCATAATTTGAGCTGAACATGCATGGACATATGGACAGATATAGATCTCTAAATGTAGACAGATAGACAGCTATAAGTATATATATATATATATATATATATATATATATATATATATATATATATATATATTAATGTATGACTCACAAATAATCATATAACAGCAATTGTATATAGATACATATGTTCATAAGTATATATATATATATATATATATATATATATATATATATATACAGATGTATATATCTATAGATACATAGAGATATATATAGGTGCATACACATATACGCACACAAAAGGTATCAGTAGCCATACATATATAGACGTAGTGTGGAAGCACTGGGTGCAATGTATATCCCTCAGCCTCAAGCCCTGTAACTGGTACCTGTGAAATGTGTAGTATGGCAACCATTCCCACAAATGAGAATACTGACATTAAACATATACCCACCCAAAGGACATGACACGACACACAGGTATGCATATATAGATAACCTTTATTCCTGTACTATACAATAATGTATGCCAGTACTGACACCACATAAGGTTTGAAATATGTAATCAGTCATGAATGCAAGGCCCACACAAAACAGTAGATGCAAGCAATGTGTATATATACCATACTATGCTGTCCAGGCCAAAGCCTTCAATTAGCACAACAGTAGGAACAGGATTTGCCTTCAGGATAGTTAACAATCAGCACTTACAGATGTAGTTCAGCAGCCTCCAATACACCCTGTAGTCAAGCCCTAGGGGGAAAAGTAGCACTTGTGTTAATGTCACAGTATCTTGTACATAACATTGCTTAACCTAACATCTCACTATCACACTGAATGACCCTCTTCTTAACAGTTATATCACTGAAAAGGTGCCATAGCCTAGGTTAATGTCATAGAACCCCCCCCCCTCCATAAAAGGCTGTACAAGGGCAAGGAACACTGTGCACCACACACTTACCTCAGGAATGTACAAGGGCACATATGTGTTCTCCAGCATTTGCCCCATATATATGGACATGGCCCAGCAGTTGGTGTGGGAGTCCATGACATGACTGGCAAGATAGCAGTAATGCTAGCGGTAAATAATGATAGGCCATTACCTAACAACCTTTGCTGTATCACAGCAGGACAAAGACTGGCATATATGTGGAGGACAGAGGCAGGAACATAGGGCCATATTTGCATTATTGCTGTTACACACCCTGGAAATTGCTGGTGTTGCAGTATTTGTTGCAGCATACCCTTATGCAGGGATTCAACATTGAAATACAAATGGATGTAGCCATGTACTGATAGCACTCAACAGAAAGAATGCCACAGATATATTTGCGAAAATACCTGTGTGAAGCACAGACAAAACCTAACAGCCAATCCCCCTGGTATCATACGGATAGGCCCACAGTTGGAGCTATGCAAACAGACAACATTCCATGAAAAAGTACCATGTACACAGAAACCCTGTAAGAACAGCAAGATACACTGCACACAGCAACACTACTCACGCTGTCTGTAGGTCTGGAACCTTACCCAAATGTGGATTTGGCCTGTGTCTGCAGGTTCTGCTGTAAGAGGTATTGCTACCTGCTGTCTGTAACACTGATGTCCACACACAGGAAGGATGTCATCCATACTGTAAAGGTGAAGGGACAACGCCCACAGATGGCAGCAATTTATAGTACAGGGTTGCCATGACAGTGGTTATCTGAAGTACTAGACAGCAGGCTGCATGCAATTAGCAAATGGTGGACACTGATTGGTGCAGAAGCCACCACCTGATCATGTGCAATACCAACAAAAGCATGCTGCAATATATTCAAACCAGCTCAATCACTCTACTGGAGAGACTGAGAGAGAGAGAGAGAGAGAGAGAGAGAGAGAGAGAGAGAGAAACCTTCAAGAAAGTTCACAAAGCTCAGGGTTGTGTTACAGCAGAAACAACATAACAGGTATGTGAAACAGATATGCATTTACTGGCATGTAGTATATGGCATAGAATAATAGGATGTATACTGTGAAAGAATGTATATGTGCCATCAGTACTTGTTCCTGTAATGATGTTGTGCTCAACAACTGCACTGGACAGTAGTATCAGTCCCTGTGGGCAGCGGGACATACCTGTCAAATGTGCAGACCAGCAGTGAATGGCAAAGATGTGACCCATGATATCTGTGTTCTGTAAATTACTGTGGCCAACAGCTGGTGGGGGTATTAATACCGCCATGATAAACACATGGGTGAGAGACCACACCACCTGCAGGACAGTCATGTTAAAGTGTAGCATAGCATGCCCAACTGCCATAGCAGTATAATATGCTTATCTAAAGTTTGTCACCATATATACCCCCTAATGTTAGACTGTGTTCACATGTGACACCTGTCTGTGTTGCAGCAAGGCAGAACAGTTCAGCTGTGAAGTAAAGAGGGTACACAAGTGTGGTCCAGATGTTTGTATGCACCCCACATACAGATACATATATGTATGATACATATTCACAGCTGTGTATGTGTACAGAACCTCAGACAGTTATACATTTATATAGGTATATAAACAACACAGAATGATATCTACAGATATATACACATATATATATATATATATATATATATATATATATATATGTGTGTGTGTGTGTGTGTGTGTATACAGACAGATCTGTGTGTGTGTATGTCGACATATATATATATATATATATATATATATATATATATATATATATATATATATATATATATATATATATATATGTGTGTGTGTGTGTGTGTAGATATATATATATATATATATATATATATATATATATATATATATATATATATACATGTCAATAAATATTTCACTGCCATGACATGTGAGAGAACATCACACATCAATACACAACATACCTACACACCAGTACATGGCTGCAGGATGGAGTGTGGAGTGAGGTGTGTAATCCATGTTGGGAACACATTGCAATTGTATGGGATGGTGGGATATATATGTTGGTGAAGGGTATTAGGCACATATTGGTATGTAGGTCTGGTTGGGTGACAAACAAGACAGCATACAGGGCTGGTATATGGCACATATGGTGGGTAAACACTGTAGACGGGTAGCTACATTTGGAATGTGGAGGCCATTGAGCCCCCACATGGGAACAAAGGGAACATGGTGCCCACCCATGGACAGTCATGACAGCATCTACATGGACATAAAGGTGCCTGGGCTGTGCACTGGGCAGAAGGGACATGCATGTTGAACCTTGTGTATGTGTACTGCATGCCTCCAGGTCATGTAGCACATACCCCATGTCACTGTGGGCCTCCCTATACCTAATACACATGACCTACCTGGGTGACAGACACATGTCTATGTGTGCTCCATGGGGGGGCACCATCCCCTGAGGTGGTTCCACATGAAGGTAGTGATGGAACAGTAGATAATGAGGTTCCATGGTGGGCCACAGATGTGATGTGGACTGGTAACATGTGCACATTAGGTTGGAGTGGTGTTCCTGCTGGCAAATAACCCCTACACATACTGGTGTGTAACTTTCATGGAACATATGTGGGCTGTAATAGTCCACACAGTCCCAGAACATGTCCAACAACATGTATAGATATCCGCAATACTACAGAATGGCAGATGTATAGCAATCACATAGCAGGCTTACCACATGCATATGTGGAAACATAGTGGCTGTGACAAAGGCATGCAAGTGAAATACCCTGTAACAGCCCTGCAACTCTAGTGTCCCCACAGGGAGCATGCCTATAACCACATAGCAGAAAGTGTTGTACAATAAAATATATGACCCAATGGTACACATACTAGACACCTACCACTAGCGTAGTGTGAAGATTATGTTGGAGCTGATATGGTGGTGGGAGATTGATATGTGTATTGTATTATGGTAAACTTGACATATGAGTTGCTCAGACATATTTCCATCATTATATCTTTTAAGGAGTATGGCACACCCGAGAAAGCCCACATACAGCCGCTGAGGAGGAGATCATCATCACCAGTATCATCCACAACTATCAGCTGCTCTTCTCATGGACAAGCATGGAGCAGCAGGAGGGAACAGCCATGTGGACTGATGTGGTCTGCAGGGTGAATGAGGTGCGGTTGCACAGCCGAACTTATGAGCAGGTCCACTATCATTGTAGTGACCTGCTCCAGCAAGTACGACGTCGTGCCGCTGCCGTGAGGGGTGATCACCTTGCAATGGGGGGGGGGCCATAACATCCATCCCCCTCATCAGAGTGGTAGCACCTGCCTGCCCGCAAGAGCTCCAGACCTATATAGTCATGGAGGTGGGTGCTACTCACACACCACACACTGAGCATGCAGGTAAGGTTCCAGCGCATATCAGTAGACTACTGTAGTGTATGCATCTGTACAGGTAGACCACGCATGTGTGAGATGTGGGGTATATTGCTGTGTAGTACCGATAAGCAGTAATGCATAAACTGTAGTACTGTGGACTTCAGTTGTTGTTGTACTGTAATATTGCTGCCACCCTGTAGCAATGCCACAGCTGTGGCCACTGACATCAATTCTATCCCATGTCAATGTAGGTACCTCTGGGATACCAGCAAGGCAGCGGCCAGATGCCGGTGAGTATGGTTTAAGGTTATGCTTGGCAATTCACTGTGCATGTCATAGCTAAGGTGTCGGCCATGTACACATCTAATACACCTACCCATAATGCATGCTGCACATGTGCACTGACACAGCACACACCTCACTAATTGGATTACCAGCCTCAAACACATGCAATACACAGTCCATCTCAGGCAACTGTAGCTACTCTCCAGTGCACATTACCCAGGCACAGCTGACATCTTCCCAACATACACAGCTATGTCAAACACAGAGCAGTTGAACATGCTACATATAATGACATCCCACTCCCTCTGCTAACACACGCTCCAGGGACCTAAACCTAATCAATACATTACACAGAACATACTGGAGGGATAGGGCCCCATCCTGGGGAATCACCATACTCTGGAATGGACTACCCATACATGTCAGGCAATGCTACTCATTGGCCCTCTTGACAGAAACACTTGGCAATTGGATGGGGAATGGAGAAAACACCCTGGGTAGCATGTGTGTGCCACAGCCTGATGGGGCACAGGGAAATAACATTAGCAGGTGGTGCAGGGCAGGGAACCCCTGTGGCTAGGCTTATGTAGACCCCAGGACCAATAGACCAGTACTCACCTATGAACCTATGTGTACCACAGGCAACATCAGCCAGGGCCCAATCATGGTCAATAATGGTCTCTACACTCACCATAGGTACAGTACAATGTCTCTGTGGTTGGTCTAATGGTAATCTACCACTCATAAATGCACCACTGATAATGACATATGTGAATACACATCAAGCAGTCACTAAACACGTGTCCACACATGATCCAGGAACACACAGAGGCTGTGAGCAGCAGCAGAAACACACCTGACACACAGAGACACATCCTGCAATGGTGTGTACACCCATGAGGTATGGTGCACAGTACATGCCAGGGTGCTGAACAGATGCACAGCAATGCTGTGGACATGAATGCAGTGGGTTCCAGGGGGAGGGCCATCACCTACAAACAGAAGCCATGCATCACAGCCATGTATAATGTTGGTAATGGGGATTGACTACAGTTGCACTACTTGCTGTTCAGCCCCACATGTCCTACATGCTGATATGTGTGTAATTACAGGTATGTGTGTGATACTGTACTGCACCATCGCCTGCTATTGTATTGTGTGTGTTATGGGGTTGTGGGAGCTGTCCGTAGGTGCTGTCTGGTGTAGTGTATGAGTTGCCATGTATGTCGACTGCATGTGTGTATTTCTGTGTGTGTGGCCATGTCTGCACACGTGTGTGTGTGTGTGTGTGTGTGTGTGTGTGTGTGTATGTGTATGTATTTACTGTTTAGCTGTGTTTTACAGGTCTTACAGTCTGTTCCCTGTTTTTCCCTCACAGGTGATGAGGTGGGGCTGGGTCCCACCCGCATGGAATCTGATGTCACTGATACAGACAGTGACCATGAAGATAGGTGTTGAGGCACAAAAAGGGTCATCAGGTACTGTAACTGGGCCACCAATTGACAACCCACATGTATCCACACCATCCACGCCCACAGTCACACTGCCTCTACACACCTCATCACCATTGGCCCTAGCTGTGGGACAGCCTATGGTTGGCATGGGCCAGACAGTGTGGTATCTATGGCATGTGTGTCAGGACACAGCAGCTATAGCCAGATGTCTGGTGGGGTATCACATAGGCAGATGTGCAGGGGTGCTTGTAGGAGAACTGCTGGTCATCATGCACCTAGCAGACGTGCAACATCTATTTCAACCGCACGCATGTTCCAGACTGTCATGGAGGTATAGGCATGAATGGAATGGTACACCAGGCAGGGTCTAAGGGCACAGAGGGCTCATCACACCTCTGTAACTGACAGCATCTGTGACCTAGCAGGTGCTATCCTTAATTACACCAAGGTCATGGATAGATGGTGGGGTGAGACATTGGAACTCATCCAAAATGTCATGTCCATGCATCAAGACAGGACGGGACGGTTGCGATGGCCACATGGACGTATGCCAGCAACATCAGCAGCTGGATGTCACCATGGACATTCAAACAGTCACAGCCACTCCCATAGTGGCAGTACCAGCCCCAGCACTGTGGGGGGGGCTATCCACAACCCATCATAGCAGACTATGTGCACATGTCCCTGGCCAGTCCCAGGAGGGACCTGGATCCAGTGGATGTCTGTCAAACTTGGGGGACAGTACTCGGTCTGGATCTGTACCAGATACTGCCTGTAGCCCCCCTGCCAGGCAAAGGTCCCGTGTCCGTGGCCGGAGATGGTGAACTGCAAACCCTGCCAGGTACAGTCTGCAGCTGTCCCACAATTCCCTGTATAGGGCAGCCAGATGGAGGAACTTTGTGCATGAAGACACACACACATAAACAACGAACCTAGGGCAACCACATACCTGTACACATGACATCACCAGTAGCCCATAACAATACTCAGCCCCCTCACACACACACATGTTGTCACTTGTATGGCTCAGCCTAGGCCTCTGGCAAACCAGCAACACACTCTGTGCATATGATGATACCTATGATACTGCCTGACATCCATAACATTGATGCAGGGACAGGCTAACATGGTTCTGTTGCACAGGGTGACTGTACAACAGTGTAGTAATGGAATGATGTGTAGCATGTTGTCAGCAGTAAAGTGAAATGCTAATATCTTGGAAGGTGTAGCTGTGCAGACATGATGCATCATAGCTTTAATTAACAATGTTGTATTGTTGTCACCAGTATCTGTTCAGATTGTGTTGTGTTTGTCCATGTGCCACATGACTGATGGGTGTAGTGGTGTCAGCAGGCCTTCTACAGTGGACACCAGTAAGTGTAGTGGGTGGTACACATGCCATGGCTGGGTACAACACACAGTTCCTTTGGTTACGATGCAGCACAGGTACAGGACTGTACAACACATGGAGGTATGTTCCCATGCAGGTAACACATCTGTTGCACATGTAATCCCACCAAGACAGGATAGGTACAACCACACAGTGCAATATATGCAGTCTGCAATGTGGATGACAATGAACATGCTAACAGCAGAGTGTATGTCCCTCTCCCCACTCTACTGTGATCCTCACCTAAGTAACATGTGCGTGCCAATGCCGGTGGCATAGCCCTACCCTTAGGAGGGTGCGAGGTACTCAACTACTGTGAATGGTGTAGACAACAACTAACAACCTGATTACATACAATGTACAGTATTACAGACAGCTATGTGGGGGGATAGATGCAACAGTAACTGCAATTATGGAAGTTGTGTCCAGAACAGCCACACCCAGTGAGTTATACCAATCCCAGTAGTGCTGCACACTTCAACAGTGTGGAGGAGGGCATTGACACATCTATGACCTGTGAAGGACTGCATGTCCATGGGATGGCGGCTGTGGTATGTTGGCATAAGACAAGTAGTCCTGGTGGAAACATATCCTGTGAAAGGAGGTAGATCCCGTAACAACTACACACATTCCTACAAGCGGGATGGTGTACAAAAGCCTTCTATGATATACATAGGCATTGTGCACTTCCTAACCTTCATCTACACCTGTCATGATTGGGATAAGGAGTTATATCAGGTTCAGGTTGTATTCTCTGCCTTTGACAAGTCCAACATTGGTGGGGTCCCGTGTGTTGAGATAACCAGTGACATTGGCCATGGGTTAATTGTTGATATGTTCCATGTCCCTGCGGTTCTACCTGACTTCGTCGACAGCGCAGAAGACCGACATCGGAATCCGGAGCTCCAGAAGATCGAAAGTGAAGAAGACCGACGCGAATCGCGAGTGGCAGAACATCGACAATGCAGAAGACCGACACGACGGATGACAACACCAACGCCGAGGATGCCGACATGGGGAAAGGCTGTGTGAGTATGCGGTAGTGACGGACGTTAGGGTGCGAGGCAGGTAAGTGTGGAGATTGACGGTATGTGGGGATAGGGGTGGGTTAAGTGAGTTAGGGTTAGGGAGCGATAGGGGTGGGTTAAGTGAGTTAGGGTTAGGGAGCGATAGGGGTGGGTTAAGTGAGTTAGGGTTAGGAGACGATAGGGGAGGGTTAAGTGAGTTAGGGTTAGGGAGCCGATAGGGCGGGTGAAGTGAGTTAGCGTTACGGAGCGGGTACGTAACTGTGTGATAGTGACGGACCTTAGGGTTAGGTAAGGTTTAGTGTGGGCTTGTAAGGATTTTGGTGTGCTTGTGTTGTGTGTGTGGTTTGTGGAATGGGGATGTGTTTTGTTTTTAATTGTTATTGTGGTGTGTGCAGTGTATGGGGTTTCGTGTTTGTGTACCGTCGGTTATTTCGTTGTCGGTTATGTGTGGTTTCGTGTTTATGGACTGTCGAATATGTGGTGTCGGTGATGTGGTTGTCGGTGTTGTGTGGTTTCGACTATGTCAGGTAGAACCGTCCCTGCAGACCATGGTCATCAGGCTAACGGGTGGTAGTTCCCAGCTGACATGGTGGGTTTGTGGATGTCCTTGTCAACATTGGTGAAACCATTGTCAGGTGTAGGGCTATTGGATTCTATGAGGGATCCCAGCTACTTACTGCACCTGCCCAGGGGGCTCCGACAAGCATCATATGTCCCTTGACTGTACTGCATGATATGTTAGCAATGCCAGCCTTACATCCTATCCTACAGGTGGGATGGAGTACTGCTAACATGTACTGCCCTTGTTGTGTAGGGTCCTGCTTGTGGGATCTGCTAAGGTTGGTAGTGTATTGCAGGCCAGACGTATTTGGCTGGGGGGGGGATACCTATCTATGCCAGATGTATGTTGTTTGGGTCTCTCAAACCCATCAATGGTGGACAATTATGTTGTGGTTACATTCCCGGTTCCATCTACAGATGTATGTCCATATATGCCTATATTGATATATATGTGTTCACCTTTGACAGGGGGACAATCATTCCTTCAAATGACCATTTCTGCAAACTGAAAGGATTAACCTGTCATTTCTTACTGCACCACAGTTAAGAGAACTGCAGTTCTAAAGGCACCTTCGCTGACACTTGAACTGCAAGTTGGAATACATATCGGAATGGCAGGGGGCATGACTCCCTGCACCCTCCACAACCCCCCTGCTGTGATATACGAACTCCTAGTGTGCACTACAGTGGGGATAGGCAATTATTCCCCATCCCCACTATAGTGGCATCCACAAACAAATTGCCTAATCCGCAATGAGAAAATGCATACTGACATTCGCACATTGCACATTCTGTGCATGTATTGCAGGATTGTGCAATGTTGAGAACATACTTTAGGCCTACAAGCTTCCGGACACATGGATTTTTCCCTTTGCAAGGTGAGCCATATATATGCTGACATATATGCATTCCTAGTGCTGTCTATATGTGGACATGTGGAAATATACATATATATCGATGACTGTATGCGTATCTATGTATATATGTATGTATTGGCTTATATATATATACATAGATATAGATATATAGATATGTCATATCCATTCAATGATGAATATATATATATATATATATATATATATATATATATATATACATACATACATACACGCACAAATACATCTACATGGTGAAATATATTCCCTGTAGTGTTGTATACCTGGGCTGGATGATATGCATGTGGAAACATCATGATTATGCATATCTGCCATGGCTTAGTGGTAAATCACTTTGTGTATGATGTGCAGGGTCCTGGTTATGAGCCTTGCAGGACCTGTTTATTTTGTTGCTGGGCAGAACACACAAACCTGCTTACAACTGCTTTACCGTGCCTTAATCACTCTCTAGCCAATGGGCCGTGCTCTGGCCAGCAACAAATTAAACAACTCTGGCAAGGCTCAAACCAAGGATGCTGCACACCCTAGACAAACCAATGTACCACTAAGCCATGACAGGTACACAGATACTCAGTGTTTCAGAAACATATCAGCCAGTCCTGTCATGCAACAGTGCAGCGAATGTATAGCAACATCTAGATGTCTGCATGTGTAAGTATAGTGCAACCTTAGCAGATACAACATACCCATATATGTATAGATACACATGTATTCAAATATATATGTTGTTTTACTAACTCTATATACATATCGCTATCTATGCACATATACCTATATATCTGTTAGTACATAAATATATCTATATAGGTATATATGGCCATACATCTGTAGATAGCAATTGCAGATTAACAAATACACCTATGTCCACATGTACTGTTAATGGGGTTGAGAGGCCCCACACACTATACGTCTAGTATGAACAGGCATCCCCCCACAGCCAAACACCTGCGCCCTGCAATACACTACCAAGTACAGTCTGCCTCCCATAGGACATGTAATATGTGGAAGATGTCAATTTCCCCAGGATACAGATACACATACACATATATGCTGATACAGATATACACACACATATATATATGTATATGTATATGTATATATATATATATATATATATATATATATATATATATATATATATATATATATATAGATATATATATATATATATATATATATATATATATATATATATATATAATATATATATATATACATGTGGTTACACATACACATGCAGATATATGTACAGTAAGATACGTATGTAGGAGGTGTACACAATATGGAACTGCCAGTATGTCTACAGTTAACATCTGAACAACTGGACACTGTATGGGTTAAACATACTAATGTCAATCATTGCCTCCAACATATACCCATAGAAAGGTCATAGGAAAGACACCACACACAGGTTTGCAGAAATGGGACTCTTTTAATTGTGTACCATAATGGTCCTATAAGCCATATCATATAGCTGTTCAAATACTGACAACCATATAAACGGAGTACTGCAACTGTGAAACTGTTACACTTGTACAGTAGTCTGAAAAGGTTCACAACTGTTGCAGTCCAAGCCAAGCCCATCAGAATGTACAATAGTGCTGATAGACTGGGCCACAGGGTACCACACAATCAACAGTATGTACTGCAGTTGTGTAGTTCAGCAGCCTCTATCTACAGTCTGTACAAATTCTGTAGGAGTTAAAGATGTTTTGTGATCATGTGGGTTGTACCCGGAACATAACAAGGCATAACGCACAGTCTGTATTGCAGGAGGCAGTAGGCTTGCAGTACCCAAAGTCATGTAAATAATTGCAATATAGGTGGAGTATATGGTACTGTACATCCACATACCTTGTGGCAGCTCACCCCTGATACCCCCACATTTGTAACAGCTTAGGTCATTTATGGTGCTCCCCACCTGGACTCTATAATACAAGACCATATGCCACTGTTACATACACTGGCCTCTGCAGTACATAAGGGTGCACATGTGTTGTGTAGGTGACGCCCAAACATATATGGCCCCAGCCCCAGTGTATGTGCAGGGGATACAACAGCAGTGTACTAATGGCAGCAATGGCAGTGTTATATACTCACAGGCCACTACAGAACAACCCCCAACAGCATGACAAATGTGCACAGTTTGGTATGTAGATGGGGGACAGAGGCTGGAACACAGGTATATATGTGGAACACTGTTGCCATACACTAAGCAAGGTGCTGGTGTTACAGCATAGTCTGCAACATATCCTTAGTCAGGGAATTGAGGTTAGATATAGACATGGATGTAGCCATGTACTGGTAGCATGCAACACACAAACTGCCAGTGTCATATCTGACACAGGGCTTGTGTGGTGGACGGACAACACATGATTGGCATACCTCTGCCCAGCAAGAGGTTAGGCCCACAGTAGTGAGCTATGCAGACTGACTGCATTTCAAGGTACACTAGTATGTACACACACACACCCTGTTACACCAGTACTACGCAAAGCATTACACAACTCTACCCACAGTCTGTCTGTAGTTCCTGAACCTCCTACAAATATATGTCCGCTCTGAGTGTACAAGTTCTCCTGCAAGAGGTATTGCTACCTGCTGCCTGTATCACTGATGCCCACACACAGGATGGATGTCCATCACACAGGAAATGTAAAGGCACCACGGCCACATGCTGTAGGGATTTATAGTGGGTGGTTGCCATGACAGTGGTAATTCAATGTAATACACGTGTCATTATATATATGGCTATATGGATAGGTATATGTACATATATTTCCACCATATGTCCTGGACATGGAGTGTAGCCATATCCCAGCCCCTACAGTCCAAATGTCGTACTGCAAGGGGATGTCAGGTATGTATAGCAGGTCTATTGCTAGACTGTTGCTACTGTCATTGGGACTGTCTTCACATATATGGTGTGTGTGGATGCTGAAATTCGCTTATAACATGTGTGCCATTGGCTACTGACAGACATCCTAAGGAAATCATTGTAAAGTACCACTGCTAGCATGTAATGCCCCTGTGGAGTGCAGCAGAGATATTGGCCACTATATATGGAACTTCGGACACACCCTATACAGTCCATAGGTATACACATATTCCTTTAGTGCACCACATGTGTACCAGGCCTGGCAATATGGATGTAGACAGCCATGTAGATGGGTATAACACATAATGACTGGTATACATTTGGCACCATAGGTGTTGGATTCACACACTCCTGTCTGGTCTGACACATAATGACTGCTGGTACTGGGGTGCCATGGACACATACTACCCACTAGATATTGACATGCATCTGTACAGCATCCCTCTACTCTGTCTGACATTCATGATGTTTAAGGGAGGCCCGGCAGCAGTACATCTGGCAAGTATTTGCACATGACATCCCACTGGTTAAGTACACTAAGCTGCTAGGCATGTAACAATGCACTGTGCAGGCTACAGGCAGACTGGCTCAACACTGGCCTACATCTCGTATGGGGGAATGAACATGTAGCTGCATATATAGCAGGCTCATCAGCCATGTCACAGCACAGGGTAAGATACACCTGTGTGACAGTGCATAACCACAACCAATGTGAACACATCCACAGCCACATATGGTAAACTAGCATAATATTACAGTATATGGACTATCTGTTCTACACCATCCTCATATGTGCCACTCACAGAATGCCTTTACATATACTGGGCTGCTACACAGTTTGGTCTGATGGCTGTCTGTGGTATGGGACATGTGTGTGTATGGCCCTACAAACATGTACGGCACAATGGTACCATACAGTGGGGCAGCATGTAACATCTGATAGAAGGGGAGCTAGGACAATGACATCTACCACAGTCTGTACACAGGCTAAAGTACATATTAACAATACACACACTGCTGAAATTCACCATCACTACACAGACCTCAGTACTGTACAAACATCCACAGAATGTCCAGCTTATGTCATGAAATATAACCCCTACTGTACATGACATGTGTAACAATCTGATATATCACTGGCTTGTTATCAGATATGGTGACACTATTTATGGCATACAGCACATATGCACCACTTCATGCACGCCATATGTACAAACATTGACAGTGGTGTGGCTGACAGCACATACACAGGGCCAGTATAGACATGTTGCTGTGATAACCTTGTATATTTTCCATTGTAATGGTGTTTGTTGCAAAATATGTCCTATGAGGGATATGAAGTGAGTAAATGTCACGGCCTTCAACATCTACAAACTGCATTCCTCACACTACCGTCTGCATTCCACAGAGAGATGTACTGTGGCTAACACATGAAACCATAGGCACAACATTGCCCAGTCTGCAGATGACCCTGCAGATGGGGATTCCTCATATACATGGAACTGACATGGCAGGTATTACTACATGTACGACAGGCATATCCAGACAAACACTGTTAAACCAACATTACTCCAAATGCAGTATAGAAGCACTTACAGTCTGTAGTCAGGTCAGGCACATCCCCCTCCTGTTTGTTGCCCTCTTTCCACAGTGTATGTTGTTAGAGGTAAACCCCAGTCCATCTGAGATGCTGTTTGCCAAACAACAGATCTAGTTCCTGCTCACAGTGACTGAAAAGGCCCAACACCACCATGATGTTCCTAGGTATTGGAGTGGGTTTCCATGCAATTGGCTATGGGATTGTTACCAAAGCTGTTCCACATGCAATCAGCTAGGGGAGGGCTGCAATTCATGCAGAGCCCATCAGCTGATCATGAACATCACATACAATACACATGCTGCTGCCTAAGCAAGGCAGGTGTGAGTCTCCACATCCACCAGAGAGGGGGTGGGGGAGGCAGACAGAGGTAAATACATGTCAGGGAGGGGTGGGATTGTAAAACTGAAGCATGTTTGTGTCACACACCTACCAGCACAGGGTATCAAACCCCCGACATCTATGTAGTACTATCACAGTTCGATGCAGTTATGGGATGCACCACATGGGTTACCTGATGTGGAGCACTCAGAACATATATGTGACAGTGAGTGACATCTGCAACAGGGATACAGTAGATATATGGTAGGTGTCGTACATGTGCCTGTCTGCATGAACAGGTGCCAGTATCAACACAGGCACATTCACACAGGGATGCACACACATTGACACACTTGGCAAGGCCAGGAGTGCAACTCATCACTAGTGGGATTGCCACAACACATCAATGTGCAGGTATCACATGCATCACATGGGACATATGGAGGCTGTATGGACAAAGAGTATGAGGAGATGTCAGACAGCATGCTTCAATATGCCCTGGGGAATTGTAGTGAGTGTGGATGTGGACATATGCACTATACAACACACACACATGAACACGCAGGGTGCCAGTTCTGACATGCATGGGTGCATGTCTACATGGGTGTGTGGTGATCAACTGTGCCAGCAGGCTGTACAAGGGCAGGTGATGGGTATACCTTGGCATCAGGCCACATGACAATGGTCTGCATTGTGGCTCAGGCCTGTAGTTACTGCATTTGCCCAAACAGGTGTGTATTGCATCCTCCATCCAGTCACCTGGGTGACTATTGTGTGCGGCCAATGCTGTACACCATTTGCCATGTATGTGTTTCTTAGTTCATGACATGGATGGTGTCTGGGATGTGCACACCTTCCACATGCATGTACAGTGACATGTGGAACTGTACCTGAGGTGTCTGGCCCATGTTGTGAACACAGATTATCATCAGATGTGCCAGTCTTGCCCACCTGTGGCAGGAACTGGTAATGGGCAGCAGGTTTACCCTTCACCTACATTGATGGCATGCCAACAGCATTCCCTGATGTCAGTGTTGTCTGTCCATACAGGACATGTTGTCAGGCATGGTATGTCTGTTGTGATTCACATGTGAAGGCACCACAGGTGGTGCAGGTGTCCATTGGGAAACATGGTAGAGGTGCAATGTCTGCATGTACATGCATATTGGACAGATGGGCAGGGTGACATTCCCTCTGTAGCCCACTGCTATCACTGTATAGCTACTATCAGTGGCCAATATGCAGTGTACTACCCACATATTGGCTGCTGCCTAGGCATGTGTGCGAGTATGACACATGGGTTGAGTGTGTGCTCTGGGTAATAGTGGGGTTGCTAACTTGGATTGGCTGGCCTTGATGTCACATGTATGGTTATAGCTTTGCACCCCAGCCTCCCAGTTAATTTACATCTGTTATCCCTGTATGGTTGATATTGTGATATATAGTAGGGCCACCATAAAAGAAATTAGCAAAACCCCCTCCACATTGCCCACACTCACCTCTACACAGCATATGAGTTCAAACATGCACATGTCATGTCTGGGAGTAGAATCCCTATCTAACTACTTTATTATTCTACAACACTTCGTAGTTATAGTACACACCACAGACATTACTGGAGTACTATTTCCCCAAAGGTGTATTTTACAGTGAATGACATCAGCAGAATTACCAAAGTAGGGCATTTCAACTGTACTGCAAGTGACTAGCCTAAAATGCATTGCTCCCTACACAGACAGTGAGACACACACAAAACATCCACAACTGATATGTGTGGATATAGAACCCCTGACCAAGGTCTGTATTATACTACAGCATGGAGCTGTAATGGGACACGCCACAGGGATTACTAGAGGCATTCTTTCCCAAAGGCGTATTTCACATTGAATGACATCAGCAGGTTTACCAAAGTAGGGTATTTCAACTGTACTGCAAGTGACTAGCCTAAAATGCATTGCTCCCTACACAGACAGTGAGACACACACAAAACCTCCACAACTGACGTGTGGGTATACAACCCCTGACTGCTAGAGGCAACCTTCCCTAAAGGTGTATTTCACATTGAATGACAACAGCAGGTTTACCAAAGTAGGGCATTTCAACTGTACTGCAAGTGACTAGCCTAGAATGCATTGCTCCCTACACAGACAGTGAGACACACACAAAACATCCACAACTGACATGCATGGGTATAGAACCCCTGACTGAAGCCTACATCATGTTACAGCATAGAGCTGTTATAGGCCACAACACAGGGATTACTTAAGAACTTTCTTCCCAAAGTTTTACTTCACAATGAATGACATCAGCAGGATTGACAATGTAGGGCACTTGAAATGTACTGCGAGTGAGTAGCCTATGATGCATTGCTCCATACGCAGACATTGCAACACACACAAAACATACAGAACTGCCATGGGTGGAGATGGAACCCTACCACAGTTCTAAATCACACTAGAGTAGTACACAGTTACAGGACACCCTACAGAGATCACTGGGCTATGACTTTCCCACAGTTGTATTTCTAGGTGAGTGACATCAGCAGCCTTGCCAAAGTAGAATATAGGAATTCTAAGGAGAGCGAGTAACCTAAAAAGCATTGTTTGTTACTCAGTCACAGACAGATAGAGACGTGAAGACACACAGATTCACACACAGTTACCAAGTCTGGGGTTAGAACACCTACCTAATTACTTTATCACACTACAGCAGTACGCAGTTACAGGACATACTACAGGGATTACTGGGCTATTACTTTCCCAGAGTTGTATTTCCAGGTGAGTGACATCAGCAGCCTTGCCAAAGTCGAGTATGTGTATTGTATGGGTTGTGAGTGGCCTAAAAAGCATTGCTCTCTACTCTGTCAGACACATACAGATTCTCACACACAGTTACCAGTTCTGGGCTTAGAATACCTACCTTACCACACTACAGCAGTGCGCAGTTACAAGACATGCTACAGAGATTTCTGTGTTATGATTTCCCCAGGGGTGTATTTCTAGGTGAGTGACATCAGCAGCCTTGCCAAAGTCGAGTATGTGTATTGTATGGGGTGTGAGTGGCCTAAAAAGCATTGCTCTTTCCTCAGTCAGACACACACAGTTGTCAGGTCTGGGGTTAGAACACCTACCTCACTACTTTATCACATTACAGCAGTACACAGTTACAAGATGTGCTACGGAGATTACTGGGGTATGGTTTCCCCAGAGGTGTATTTCTAGGTGAGTGACATCAGCAGCCTTGCCAAAGTTGAGTATGTGAGCGGCCTAAAAAGGCATTGCTTTCTACACAGTCAGACACACACACAGTTGCCAGGTCTGGGGTTAGAACACCTACTTAACTATTTTATTACACTACAGCAGTGCACAATTACAGGATGCACTACAGAGTTTACTGGGCTATGATTTCCCCAGAGGTGTATTTCTAGGTGAGTGACATCAGCAGCCTTGCCAAAGTCAAGTATGTGTATTGTACGGGGTGTGAGTGGCCTAAAAAGGCATTGCTCTCTATGCAGTCAGACACACACTAGCCAGGTCTGGGGTTAGAAAACCTATCTAATTACATTTTCACACTACAGCAGTATGCAGTTACAAGAAGCACTACGGAGATTACTGAGCTATGATTTCCCCAGAGGTGTATTTTAGGTGCGTGACATCTGCAGCCTTGCCAATGTTGTGTATATGAACTGTACTGAGTGTGAGTAGCCTAGAGCATTTCTCTCTACACAGGCAGAGACCGAGACATGCACATATACACACACGCACACAGTTGCCAAGTCTGTGGTTAGGACTACTACTACCCAACTAGTTTATCAGTACAGCAGTACACAGTTATGGTATGCTCCATGGGGATTACTGAGCTACAGCTCCCCCAAAGGTGTATTTCACATTGGATGACCTCAGCAGGCTTGTCATGATACTGCTAAGGGGAGGGCAGTGTGTGCATGGGCCATAACCCATTCATGTAGGGGTTGACATGCCACATGCAGGCACACATGGGGTCATATGCCACAGGTATGTGTATAAAGCTACTAGGTGACAACTTCCTTGTACAGTCATGTTGCACAGCTGGCACGTGCAACACGCCGTCATTCTGACAGATACTGGTGGCTAGTATCTGCAGTGAGTGACACCTGCATCTCATGTGTTTGGGGCCTTTTGGCTGTGTGCTGGGTGGGACAGACACAGATGGCTCCTTGTCGCAGTCACCCTCTTCAACACATTTATGTTTGTCTACCTTTGGCTTATTATAGTGTGTTGTCCTTACATATATGTCTGTATTCCTATCCACTGTGTGTGCAAGGCAGGACTGGTGCATACTGACATGTGTCTGCACTGAAAACTGTAACTGCCAGATATGTCTGGTCCACTGTTGTTTGCTGACATGGCCTTCTTGTGTTTAAGTGTGTAAGCATGCAGAGTATGGGCTTTCAGTATGCTGTTGACTGACATTGCCTTCATTCCTCTAAGTGTGTGAGCATGCCCAGTATGTCCATCTATATTGCATGTGTGGATCAAGTTCAGGGGGTTTGTGCTGCGGTGCTGACCTTTGTGTTGTACACCGACAGGTAGCATGCTGTGTCTGCAGGGTATACATCAATCATTTCGCATTGACTGTTGCTAGATTTCTGCATAGTGGGGGGGGGGCACCAACCTTTTTCTACATTTCTACACAGGGGTGGGGGGGTACACCTGACTGTTACTATAAGTGTATATAGGATGGTGGGGCACACCTTACACTTTTACACAGTTGCTAGGACTGTACTGGTATGTCAGGTACACCATTTCAGTCTGTAGTCTTACCTATTGTGCTGGCTAGAGGCATACCAGTGTACTATAGATCGTAGTTTTCACTACCTACATATTAGTTTCACAAACGGAGTGCTCATATGTGCACAGAGCTGCTTTTTCCTGGTTTAACTTCCCTTTTCTTCCTGTAAAACCTGGTGCGCAGCACGCACACCCGCTTACACTTTGTAAAGTGTGCTAGGCAGGTTTAGACACACCCCTAGCTTAGCTGTGCTAACCTAAGAGCAATCCCGAGCCACAGGTCTCCAATCCGCTTACAGTATGCCTGACACCCCCCCCATGATGTCACCTATATCCTAGTCTTGCACCCAGCTATTTATACTCTTACACTCTTTGGATCTACCTCACACCCTGGGAAAATCTGGGATTCACTAACCTTTCCCTCATTTGCATAGGATTGCCTGCTAATGCATAGTTACATGTCCCACACTGAGCCTCCCCCCCTTAGCAACCACTACTCACTGGCCAGGTTGTCTTATGTCTGCCATTGACTTGCATGGCAGCATACTGATTTTTGTTAGAATGCTCATTTTCAGTTTATTTTCTTATTCCCCCCCGATCCCATTTGTGCACCGCTACCCTATGCTTAAACAACTGAGATCGGCAAAAAAAAAAAATAAAAGTTTTATTTATTTTTTAAACAGTTTGCAATGTCAATGGCCTTCTACTTGACCATTGGCATGCTTCCTCAATAATATGCAGCCTTTATTTGGAGCTGTCATAGCTCCAATTTGGAATTTGCAGAAATGTACTCGGTTACTAACCGAGTACATTTCTGCAGATTGCACTTGTCTTGCACGGACTATTGCAAGCTTCCTGGATTGCAATATCACCTCATTTGCATGGATTTCTCCAGCAAATGAGGTGATTTGCATACCGGGGCTTAGTCCATGCAAGATTAGTGCTGGAGCTCTTGTGCACGCCCCTGTCGGCTGTTCCTGGATTGCACGGTACACATATTGCCTGCGTGAGCTACTGCACTCATCTTGCACTCCATTCAGGCTTTTGAGAATCCGGGGGTAAGTGTTTTAAAGTTAACAAATTGTGGTTTATTTCCCAAAGCCTGACAACTCTCTATGACTGTTAATAATCCGCCAGTTTTGTGTTATAATATTCCTGATGTTACATGTGTCTACTGACATTTCCAAACAGCATTGAGGAAAATCACTGGGAATATCCACTTCATTTAATTTGCTAGGTAGTCCATTTTTTAAAATGGGTGGAAACAGAGTCTTCCTTTTACTGGAGACTTCAATGGCAGCCTGATTT
The DNA here is from genome assembly GCF_019279795.1 of Protopterus annectens. Classification (NCBI taxonomy): domain Eukaryota; kingdom Metazoa; phylum Chordata; order Ceratodontiformes; family Protopteridae; genus Protopterus; species Protopterus annectens. Next base: position 585,659,214 of record NC_056732.1, read on the forward strand.
AATAGTTCTGTAAGGTATCCCTTTTCCACAAATAAACGAGTAATAAACTTAAATTCTGCTTGGAAGGCACTATCGTTACTAATCGTACGTGTTGCCCTTATAAATTGCCCTGTTAACATTAAAACACGTAGTATTAAACAAATGCTTGAAAAATCAGATATTAGAATTACCATTGCTTTTAATAGTAAAAAAACAAAGGGAAATATAAGTGTAATGGTTGTTCCAGCTGTAGATTCATACACAAAGGTGCTTTTGTGATTTTGCCCCATTTACAGTACAACATAGATTTAAGGAAAGGTATAGTTGTAACACTTCTGGAGTGGTTTATCTTGCCATGTTCTCAGCCTGTGATTCATTCTATGTAGCCATGACTACAAGAAGGCTGAGAGACAGGATTCAAGAACATGTAAGGGCTGTTAAGAATAAGGATGTAAACGATGCACTTTACAAGCACTCAAAAGTATGTAAGAATTTTAGTAAATTCTTGTTTACACTTCTTCAGAAATGAAATTGAAACTAGAGAAGTGTGTTGGCAAATGAGTTTGTGTGCTGAAGTTCCCCCAGGTTTGAATGAACATGTCAACATAAAATGTTTTTTAGCAAGAAGGAAACTAAAGGGTTAAATTGCTGACTGTTTTAACTATGGTTAATTGATTAATATATATAAACCAGTTTTGATCAGATTTTTCTGATGAAGTGTTTGTACGAAAGTGGAGATTAAAACATTTTTTATGCTAATACAGCTTGGGGTCCTTTGTTGCAAAGTGAACTATTTATGTTTTTAGTTGTTTTTTGTTAACTGACTCCTAAAGTGATTTTTTTTTTTTTTTAAATATAGGTTTACTTTCTTCACCCAGCAGGGAATCACCAGCAGTGCATTAGTTTATGCAGGCTTGAAATCCTTTCAACAGAAGACAAAGTACCAGAAATTCACTGTGTATTTAAGTATTTTATTTATTTGTTTATTTATTTATTTGGCATTTGTTTACCAGGAAAGTCTGACTGGGTCACGAGGTACCCATTTTAGTGGAGGCCTGGGGAGAAAAGCTCCAGATATAAATGGTTAACAGAATGAAAAACTTGACAGATATAATAAAGACATAACATTCAAGCACAAATATGAAAGCTACACATTAGTTTGTCAGAATAAGAACTTAACAGATATAATAAAGTCATAACAATAAAGCACAAAATTTAAAAACTGCACATTAGTTTGTCAGAATAAAAACTCAACAGACATAATAAAGTCATAGTGTTCATTCAATAGACAATTAATCAATGAAAAAAACAAGTCTACTTCATAACATTGAAATTTCATAAAGATGAATTTCATAACAGTGAGACCAAAACATCTAAATCCCCAAACACTGAAAACTCAAAACATTGAAAACTCAAAATTGAAAGTGTGCTTCATAACATTGAAAACTACAATGCATATGTAAATAGCATCCTCTCCACCCATAACACCACCTAACTAACACACTTTCTACTATGTTTCTGCAGGGAGGCAAGCCCCCCTGCAGCCCCCATGTGGGGGGGGGGGCTCTGCCCCTCACCCCCCATAAATTAAATATACCAACTCCAAAATCACATTACAGTGGGAAAAAGTTAATTTCCTAACATCACTATACACTGGGGAGTGCAGAGGGGCTTGTCTCCCTGCAGAAACATAGTAGAGAGTGTATTTGTTAGTTAGGTGTCGTTGTAGGTGGAGGGGATCTTATTTACTTGTGCAATGTAGTTTTCAATGTTATGAAGCAAACTTTCTATGTTCTGAGTTATCAGTGTTTTGAATTTTCGATGTTATGGTCTCAGTGTTATGAAATTCAACATTATGAACTTTCAATATTATGAAGTAGACCAGAATAAACATATGAAATATGCAGCCTAGATAATTTAAGTGTCTACCTCTCACACTGAAAAAAGTACAAGGCCAAGCAGATTGCTTAAAACAGAAAACAAAACGGAGTAGGTAAAACAAAAAGCATCTCTATCAGTCACAATCAAAAAAAAAAAAATAGGTTTACTTTCCTCACCAGCAGTGCTTTAGTTTATGCAGGCTTGAAATCTTTTAAAAAAGAAAAAAGTATATATATGGGTCCACTTTATAATTTCGAAATACTGAAATCCCGAATTTCAGTATTTCGAACTTACAAAGTCGAATACTCACAATCGGAAACCGGCAGAAGCACGAAATTCAAAATACCGAAGTAGCGATATTTCGAATTTCTGCTTTCGGTGGTACAGAATGTGGATGTTTAGGTTTTATTTTGATAAGTTTGTGTGTGTGTTAGTATGTTGGTTAGGGTTTTAGTGTGTGTAGTGTGTAGGTGTGTTTTGTGACTGTTATGTGTGTGTTTGAGGGACTGCCAGATATGTGTGTGTGCGAGTTTTGTTTGTGTTACTGTTTGTGCGATCTTGGAGTTAGACTATATAAGTAGGGGGGTGTGGGGGGTACATAAACTATATGTAGTTTAGATTAGTTTGTTTGATTGTGAGGGGGGTTTGTGCATGTTTATGTGTGTGCTGTATATGTAGCGTGAGTACGGGATTTTGAATTTCGCGGTTGTGTGTTTTCGAGTTTGTGAGTTTTGGTTGGGTTTTCGGCTTTGTGGTTTCGGAATACTGAAATTCGGGATTTCAGTATTTCAAATTAAAGTGGACTATATATATATATATATATATATATATATATATATATATATATATATATATATATATAGAGAGAGAGAGAGAGAGTGAGAGAGAGCTTAAGACACAGGAGGGGGAACGGACAGTGAACAACAGGCAAACCTCTCAAACTCAGTGCAAGATAGGAAAAAACTAGAGACAGCTGTTATATTTCCCACCCCAAAACTTATAAAGTTGCTAGTTTAGCAGCTTTTGCATTACCGTGGATTATCTGAAGGATATGAAAAGCCAAACTCAAATATCTGGCATTAATGACTGACCAACGGAATTCACCTGTGATTTACAAGGGCAGGAAAAAGGAAATATCTGGGACATCCTTACAACACATGGACCAGTGTGTGGTATGATGTGTGTGTGTGTGTGTGTGTGTGTGTGTGTGTGTGTGTGTGTGTGTGTGTGTGTGCGTGTGTATGTGTGTGTGTGTGTGTGTGTGTGTGTGTGTGTGTGTGTGTGTGTGTGTGTGTGTGTGTGTGTGAACATATGTATTGTTTCTAGGAGAGTGAATACAGGGTGTTGTGCTAGCACTATGTGGCCATCACCTCTGTTAACTACCAAAGTAATAGTTGATCTGCTCGTATGGTAGTTAACAGCAATTCAGAAACATGCAAATTAGCCAATAATAAGGTCTTGCCTCATTATGTATAATTTGTCTTTGAACTTCAAAATATTGCATTGTGGAAACAGGGCCTTTTACCTACAGTCCTTAACATGGCAATGTGATTCTTTATGACTCCCTGAGAATAGGTCAAAAATATTAAATGAAGTTTACTAGATTAGTATTATTAAGTATTTATAAGGTAATAGACATAAAACAAAGGGTTGCTTCTCATGTTTTAATTTATCCAAGTCTTTTTGGATTCTAATACCATGAAGGGAATGGATCCCATTCTTAAGTCAAAGTATGATTAATGTTTGTGAAATTAGTATTGTTTCAATCTTTGATATTATCTGAAAGTGCTCTTTGCAGCACCTGCAATGTGCTCAGAATCAACTCTTTATGTAATTCATACAGTGGGGGTGATATTTTTACTAAAACGGAGATGACAGAGTATAAATGGATTAATTATTTTAGAGTGGATTTTGAACCTGGTCTTAGTTGTCAGAATAGTATTAAACTTATACTTAAAAGTAGACATGACTACATTTGTATATATCTGGGCTGTGTGTATTTATATGTATTATTTAAATGTTCTTCATTATTGTAATATGGTGTTTTGTATTTATTGCATAGTGAACTTTAATTTAGTGTATCATGTGACTGAATTTTATTAATTGATAGGCTGGTGATGTATATTGTGTCTGTTGTAAAGAGTTTTTATGCATTGAGAAAGAGCTTTGCTCGAAAGCTTTGCTTTTGTGATTTATTGTTTGCTCATTATTAAATATTTTAAAAGACAGAGTGCTTCTTGTTGTTTGCTTTGCTGTACTGAGAGTGTTTCTCTGGAGCACATTGGTATCCAGACATTTGGAGCTTTTTTGTATTCATATGGAGTTACATGTATTGGTAGCTTATCTAAATAAGACTGTAAATTCTTTTTTATGAGACCTATTGCTATCACTACTACTGGAATGTCTGGGTATCCTTCTCTACATTGCCCTTGTTTCTGTCTGCAAATACTGGTATTTTATGACTTTATGTCTCTCTGTACATAAGACAATGTAGTCACTGGGTGCAGCAATTTCAATGATCAATGCTACTTTTCTCTTCTTTTCATGGACTACAATATGTGTTTTCTCACATCTGTTTTTTAACTGTTGGAAATGGGTGAGCCCATGATGTAAACTTCTTCATTCTCTATAATGCTTTGTGGCACATATTTCCAGTGCTTCTTAGCTACTTTTCTTCTTCTTCTTCTTGTTCTTTTGGCTTTTTCCCGGTCACCACAGCGGATCACCTGTCCGCTCATGATTGGCAGTGGAGTTTTATGGTGTTGAGTTGCCAGCCCGGTGCCCAACCTTCCACAGAAGGCACACACATGCACGCTTGCCTAGGGCCAATTTAGAGTGTCCAATCTACCTACAGCATGTCTTTGGGATGTGGGAGGAAACCGGATCACCCAGAGGAAACCCACCCAACCACAGGGAGGACATGTAGACTCCACACAGAAGGCACTCCGGCCGAGGATCGAACCGGAGAACCTCTTGCTTCTTAGCTACTTTAATATTGTAATATTTGCACAATCCTCAATTCAAGTCTTGCTACATTATTATGCCTTTCGATATACAGGCCCTCTGCCAGTAGTGTATCACACCCAGCAACAAGATATGTGACTGTTTTCAGTTCTGTTTCACAGAACCTGCATTTGTCTGTTTCTTCACGTTTAATGGACTTTGTAAACCAAAATGTACATAGTCCACTATTCCTAAACCTCTAATATTAACCTTTCATCTTTTGGTTTAAATTCACCTCTCTTTAACCATTCATGCATCAGATCCTGATCTACATGAGGTTGTTCCAGCAGTTTTCTGTACTTGCAACTAAATTTATGTCTTTTCCAGGGTCTATATTGCAAATTAAAGGGGCAGAAAGCTGAACACAATTTCATCGACACATATGTGTCGAACTCCCAGGTAACTGAACAGCCAGATCACCGATTTTTTTCCTAGGGAAAAAAATCGGTAGGCCAACTACATATGACACACCAGTACAAGCATTATAAAGTGGAGGGCTTTGCACCCTCCAATGTGGGGGGCTCTGCCCCCCACACCCCCTAACTAAATATACTAACTCTGAGATTGCACTACAGTGGGGAAAAGAGCAAATTCACAGCAACGGCCAACCGATTTGTTTCCCTAGGGAACTCCCTGTGGGAGTTCGACACATATGTGTTGATGAAACAGTGTTCGGCTTTCTGCCGTATCGATTTGCTAATATAGACCCCCTTTTCCACATTTCTTGCTTTCTCGTCTGATCCTTGTCCTTAAAGTCTTTCTTTTGTTTTTCTGAAAATCCAGTTGCTGCCTTTTTGTCTACTTTTGGTTTGGTTTCTATTTCTGTTTGACACCAATATGCTTCTGCTAAGCTAAGCAGGGAAGTCATCTTAGCTTTATTCTATTCATGTTTCAAAATTTCACTGTGTTTGGATCTTATGAGATCAGCAAACATGCATACAGTCCTAGGATTGCAGATCTATACATGTAATCAGTTTTGTGGAGGCCCAACCTCCTTCAGAACTAGGAATATATAGCCTTGGTATCTGCTGCTTTTTATAGATCATTTGATGTGTGAAACATTTTTTCTTGTTTTCCTGTCCAGTTTATTCATTAACTTTTGGGGCCAGTCAGTCACCCCAAAACTGTAAGTTAGAACAGGAAGAGCAAATTGTTTACAGTTTGGACTTTGCTCTTAGTTAGATGTCAGGGCTATTTTCAGTATTCATTTTAGTCTTCTAAAATATTCTTTATTGAGTTTTGTTGACATTGTTCATGCTTTTTGTTGATCCTTCATCAGTTCTCAAATATTTAAATCCCCCCCCCCCCGCCTAAGTTCCTTTATATCACATTCCTGTCCCAGACAGATATTTTCTTGGTGCTGCAGTTTTCCTGCTTTAAATGCTGCTTTTGCAGATTTTTCAACACCAAATGTAAGTCTTATATCATCTGAGAAAATTTTGACTACTTCCAGTTGTGCTTTCAGCTCCTCATCTCTACAGTTTTACATCAGCCACAAAAAGATGAGAAGTCTTTACACTTTGTTGTTGTCTGAGAGACAAATTGTAACCATAACCTAATGTTTTAACTAGACAGCTTAATGGGTTAAGGGCAAGACGAAAGAGCAGCAGTGACAATGATGTGCCCTGGAATATTCCCCTTTGAATTTTTATCACTGAGATAATAATTTGTCCTTTATCATGGCTTAGCTGCAAAATGGTTTGCCACTGTTTCATGGTTACTGTAATATAATTGATCAATGCAGGGTGTATCTTATACATCTAAAAGCTCACCTTTATCACTGGTTGTGGGATGTTGTCAAATTATTTTTTGTAATCTATCCACGCCATACTTAGATTCTCCTCCTTTTTACAATTTTCCATTATGACTTTATTTAATAAGAAGTGATTCTTTGTTCCATATGACTTTCTTTTGTTACCCTTTTGTTATATTGCCGTGATTGAGTTTTCTTCTAAACGGCTAAAAACTCTGTCAGCATCAATTCCAGTATATAGTTTATACATTTTTGGAAGGCAAGTTATTGGTCTATATTTTCTTAAGATAGCTTGTAGTTCACTGTTAAGGAGGAGTATAATTTTTCCTGTTGTTAATTAGGCTGGTGTCTTTTTGGGGTAGCATCTAAGTAGTTCTTACTCGGGGCTAAATCTTCATGTAAAGATGTTAATACTTTTAGCCAGATGTTATGTACTGCATCTGGGCCTGAGGTTCTCCATTTAGGAGCTTTTCTTAATTTTGTTAAAATTTTTCTGGCTATTACTTCATCCCATTTCATAGCCTGTACATTTGAACCTCTTATTCTTTCTTTTACTTCCTCTATACATTCAGCATCCTTGTTATGTTTCATGAGGTCTTCATATATATTTCTCCAAAATGTGTCTATTTATAAGTTTATAGGTGTTTAATAGGCTAATAAACACAAGAGCCTTTTTAAGCCTAACCATGCATCTCAAATCTCTGACAAGTTCTGGCACACTTGATACGTATAAGCAGGGGATTGGGAGATGAAACATTTACAAGCAGGGGCCTGGGAAAGGAACCATTTACAGGTTGCCTATGTCCTTTAGAGACATAGGTGCCAAGGCAGGGATGAATTTCATGTACCCCATCCAATTGTCCAAATTACATTTGAAATGAATTAGGGAGGAACTCTACTTCACATGGATGGGGAGCCTTTTCCAGAGATGGGGTAGTGTCTGGGATACATATCTGTCTCTCCAGCAGGTCCTATTTATACCACAGGCAATGTTTAAGTCTTTAGAATTGGTAATTTTGGTACTGTTTTTTTTGCTGATATGCAGGATGTCCATCAGAGTGGGGTCAGACATGCCCTTTATGCCAGACATAGATCTCCCCCAACAGCCTGTAGGAGACAGAATACATGGATAAGGCCTTGAGGCGGTCTGCATAGGACATTTTACTTACGCCCTGTATTCTTTTAGTGAGGAACCTCTGTGAATTCGGCATTTGTTGAATATGCCTAGTTAGGTACATACCAAAGAGGGCACTGTACTCAGTGATAGGTCTGATGAATGCCAAATACAGTGGAACAATGACTTCCTTGGACCTAGATGCCATACCTTCATTTATAAGTTGCCCAATGTAGAATGATTTCCTCACTACTGTGGACATGTGATGATCAAAGGATAGATTACTGTCTATGTGTGTGTCCTAGTCCTTGAATACTGGGTCAACTCTAAAGGGTGTCTTGTCAATATGATAGTTACCAGGGATGACCTAAATTATACTATTATGCATTTATTGACATTTAGTTTTAGTTCATGGCTTTAACAACAGTTGTTTGTTTGTGTCAGTCCTTCCTGGAGAACATTTGTGTTGGTGTGGGATTCAATGACAGCTTCTAATTTGCAATCATCTGCAAAGTTAGTCAGCCAGAGACCATTGACATTGGCCTTGACTTCAGAGAAGTAAATGCCAAAAATGAGTGGTCCAAGTACTGATCTAACCTTGTCTATGACATTGATAGAACTTATTGGTGGGATAGATTTGTGTCCCAAAGATTCCCTGGTCTGTGGAATAGACTCCCTCTCCATGTAAAGCAGAGTACTTCTCTGGCCCTCTTTAAGAAGAACCTGGATAACTGGATGGGGACCAGAAAATATACTCCTGAGATCCCACCTGTGTCTCTGCTGGACAGGGGGAAACAGGTGCTGACTTTGAGGGAACATGAGCAAAATTCCTGGCTAGGCTTATAAGGGCCTCTGGGGCAATAGCCTATTATCATCCTATGAACCTATGAAATTATGATCCCTGAGGGACTCCACTTGTGACTGGTCTCTTTGTACAGATGGACTCCCCAATTTTAACTTCCTGGGTCTTGCCTGTGAGCCAGCTGGCTACCCACTGGGTGACATACGGGTTTGTACCTAATCTCTTGAGTTTGTCAACAATGCCCGAGTGGGGTATTGTGTCAAATGGCCAGATCAAAGTAGGCAGTTTGAACCATTTTGCCCTCATCCATTGCTTTGGTGACCTTCTGAAAGAAGTCCACCAGGTTTAGTAGGCATAACCCACCCTTGATGAAACCAAACTAAGTTGGGTCCAGTTTCTAAAGGGTTTACTATATCATTATTAATCACTTCCATGATAATTCTTTCCATGTCTTTGCATATAAGACTAGTGAGACTTATGGGTCTGTAGTTTCTGGGGTCTGTAGATGGCCCACCTTTGTGCAGAGACATGACTGTTGCTGCACTCCATTCATGAGGCATAATGCCTGTCTGGAGGCTACAGTTAAATAGCAATTCCAGATGGCCTGATAGATCATGTTTCATGTTATTTAGAAGGCATCCTGGGATATTGTCTGGCCCACTGATGCAGTGTTCTTGGCCTTAGAGAGAGCATTAAGGACCTGTTCCCTACTGATAGCAGGAAAGGGGTTATATTTCATGGCATTCTCTGAGGGAAGGTTGAGAGCGAGAGTGGGGTAAGGTTGGAGCTGAATTTGTCGGCCAGTAGGTTTGCTATATCTTCTGGCTCAGTATAGATGGCACCATTTACAATGAGCTCTGCACACAATTGTGTATTACCTTTGAGATTGTGGATATAGATAAAGAATGACTTGTGGTTGTACTTGGCATGGCTTTGGTACACTTTATTTGTCCTCTGAGCTGTTTGATTAGTTTGCTAAGAGTGCTTTTATCCTGCTGGGTGCTGCACCTCCTAATTTTTTAAATTTTCTTCCTTCTGTTATACAGCCTACTGATTTCAAGATTCTACCTGGGTGGCTTGTTTTTTGAGTTAGTTCTGTACTTCTTCCTGGTGGGTACAGCTGCCTCAATGCTGCTATTAACATGCTTGTATAGAGTTTCTGTGAGCAGTTCTGCATAGGCAGCAGTGTTTCTGGGGTTTATCGGGGCTTCAGAGTTTGCTAGGTTATCATGTAATAGCAGGAAGTTAGCCTTAGAGTAGTTCCTGAATATTTCAGGGTTAGCAAGGAGTCCAGTTTTTTTTTTTTTTTTACTTCAAAGGAGACCATTTTGTCAACTGACCTCACCAGAGAAGACATTACACTAGGAGGTGTACAGCACTCTCCCATATTAGTGAGGAACATATCCAGTATGGTTGCACCCCTGATTGGTGTATTGACAATCTGGTCCAGGGAGTTTGTGTTTACAAAATCTAGGAATCTCTGTGCCTGTATGTTTGGTGTCATATAGGATTCCCGGTTAACAGTGGGGTAATTAAAGTTGCCCATGAATATGGTACTGGATTGGATTGTGAGTGTTTCTAATAAGTTTAATTATATGGTATGGGTTTCCTGGGTCATAGAGGGTGACCTATAGCTTGCAAGGAAGTAGTATTGGCTTTTGCCTTTGGGAATTTGAACATGGAGTAGATCAAGTGCCTTGTCCTGTTTGACCGGCCTTGAGGTATATTTATTTTTGATGTAAATCGAGACAGCTCCACCTTTAGTTCTTATCTGTGTAGTAGTTGGTCTAAATGTGTGGAAAGCATTATAACCTTGCACTGTTGGTGTACTTTCTGTGGCTTTAAACCATGTCTCAGTTACTGCACATACATCCACATTCTCTAGGGTGAAGAGAGCTTCTAGGGAGTGGAGTTTTTTGTTTAGGCTCCTAGCATTGAGCAATAATATCTTTAGATTTTCTTGGTTTTGATTTGCTATGTTGGAAGTACTTTCAGTTTAGCATTGCCTAAAAAAGGCACTATGGAGAAAGAAAATGTTTTAGCTAGTATTAGAAAGCGAGGTGCAGACCATTCCTGGCAAAGCAGCATGATCTGTTGACCATCTCCTTCCATGCTTGCAAATATTGCACCCCCTTAGAATGACACCAGAAACTAAGCAAATTATTAAAGTCATTCATCTTTTGTTTGTATTGTGGCATCATCCTTGGAGAAGGTAAAATGCTGTTCAATGCTAGGTTCATACCAGCCTGAGACACATACTCTGAGAGTTCCATGATGTCTCTCTTCATATAGTCTAGTGAGGTACGTCTCAGGACATTTACACCCACATGGACTATGACTGAGTCATACTGGTACTTGTGGCTGGATCAATGACCTGAGTGCATGCTTAATGTGGCAAATCCTAGCCCCTGATAAGCAACCAACTGTGACTTTCTCCTTCTCAGCCTGGTGAGAGGGACATTAGTGTGTCTCACGATGTAGTCTCCAATTACCAGAATGTTGGATTGTGTGGTGGCTTTCCTTATGGAGTTAGAAGTAGGGATTCCATGAGATTTGCCTGTATGTGTTGATGTGGGTGTTGTTTTGAAAGGGTGTATTCAGGGCTGCTGTGGGTATTTTTTACATGTACTTCATCTAGAAGGTCTTTGGGTTTTAGGAAGGTTACATTTAAGTGCCTCAGTATATGTGGATCTATATGTGTGAATTGAACTGTGTATGATGGCTGCAGCATGTGCACTACTGACAATCTTATTGACACTTGGAGCACTTTTATGTGAGAGCTTTGCCTCCAGTGACATTGTATAAATACATCTGTCAGATACCATATCAGTTTGCTTGAGAATAAACTGGTTTTCAGTAAAAATGAGGCAATTTCTACATTGCCTCAGGATGCCAGTATCCACAAGCTGGTAACAGAGATAGTGGGAAAGTTCATATCCATGGCAACAGACCCTTTTTATTGATTAGGCAGTTTGAGTGAAAATATAAAACAATCCCCGGGATTCATGAAGCTCGGCGCAAGGCCGGCGTAAGGCCTGCGCCGGCGGTGCATGGAATATCCGGCGCAGTAGCGCCATATACATATTAATGAGAGTGCACCGGAATCACAGACACGTCCGTAGTGTGCGTGGCGAGCCCAGGTAGGATCGTCTGGGCGTGTCTAAGCCAGCATGAGGTGAGCAACCTAATGTGCTGACAGCCATGGTCCGCCCACAATAGTAATGGCAGCAGCCAGGTCCTGTGCAGAATGAAACGCATGTACAGTATGCAACATAGTCCCCGTCCCAAATTAATGGAGAAGCAAATAGAAGCCACGAAGGCATAAGTGTACCCGTCCAAGGAGTAAAGGATCGCATAAGACCGCGTCAGTCCCGCAATGCACTGTCAGTGTTTACACTCAGAGAAGGTGTACAGCCGCATGTCAGCGCGCCGCACCGACATAGGAGCAGCGACTAAGGTCACCACCTGTCCCACTTTGGTTGGGGCAGTCACTCCATGGACAGTTGTGTCCCGAAAAAGCGTATTAGAAATGGCTGGCGTGCTACGATTGTAGGACACAATGATATCCGTATTTAATGTAATGGTAGCATGAATTGGTTATTTCTGTAACAGAAATACCTAAATGACACAAAAACAGAATAAGCAAGGAAATTGCCACAATAATAAGCATATTATTTAGGCAAGCAAGTGAATTTCCATGCTATATAGTGACCGTTTGTATGTGTCGGCCTGTAAAGTCAGATGTGAGTCGGAAATATCCCAGATCGGAAAATGGAAAAGGTGGAAACCCCAGTAGCGACATGGGCATGGTCACCAGGGTTACCTGCTGTCCCAATGTGCCATGGACAGTCCCTGATTGGACAGTCGTGTCCCTGCAACAATCGTAAAAATGGAAAATGACCTCCGATCCTGCCTGCCATAAATTCCGCAATATACATGTAAATAGTAGCATAAAACATATACATTACGATATGGAACACAGACATGGCATAGGAAAATAAATAAGGAACCCAAGCGCTTACAGAATAAGCTCATAGTATGGCAAACAAGTGAAGTTCTGTCAACTGCACTAGCCCTGAGTATGTGTAGTCCTGCAAATTTCGAAGTGCCCACATAACATGCCCCACTATGGGCATTGGAAAAGGTGCCAACCATAATGGTCACAAGCAGTAGTGACAGTACATAGCCGGGTAGCTGTGCTGACATAACAACAGTAAGGAAGCAAGATACCTCAAACACAGGCAAACATGTGCATAGCAACATATCCCAGACCCAGCAACGTCTCTGTTGCATACACTGGATGGTGTATGATGAAGTGTAATATCCAGAAGCAGAACCCATGCATTCGGATGTACCACACAATAGCCTCATTGTACATGTCAGTCACACCCATGTATACCCCTGCACCCAAACCTGCTAGCATCCGTGTGCAGCTATACAACCACACACAATGTGCATACCTGAACTGTGGTAAGATGTTTGTGTTAGGCAATGCCAGCGGGCAAATCATTACCCACATGTCCCCAACCCACGCGGGTACAGATATGTAAATGGCTGCATGTGAATGTGTCAGCAGAATGTGTACATCCGGCATGTAGTATGTACCCGTCCAAACCATCTAGGTTTGCATACGACCACGGTGCACATAACTGTACACATGTGGACAAGTCGAGCCGTTGGACCACCGCAACCATGATTATCGTTGCTGTGAAGTCGATCACATATAAGCGGAACAGGTGCCTAACAAACAGGGCGTCCTAACAGGGTGCTACAGGCAAAGAAGGGAAACTGGGACATCACATGTGGAGATTAAGCGTAGCTGGACGGACAAATACACACGGTCAAGGTAAAGGGCGGAACAACATGCATATGGCGGATGGATGTTGTTAAGTAAAATATATAGAAACACATATGAAGTTCCAGTTTACACTCGAAATACTATATAATGTATTGAATTGTACCGTACAATATGGCAGTAGAACTAAGCCTGCATGTAATTGGTGAAGCTAAGCTGTACTGTGATGGAATTCTGAACCTGGCAGTAAGCAGTACAGCAGGCTCATGTCTGTCATCATTAATTATTTGCTGGGTTACAGAACAATAAATGTATGTACATGCATAACAGCACTCCTTCCCCAGAGGAGGATGGCCTTGTGAGCTCTATCGAAGATAGCAGTACAACTCCTACCAGAGAGACAAAGCAGCGTATTAAGAAATTAACTGTCCACTGTATCGTAACAGTCTAGGGTCCTTGAAACAGCTACAATCACAAAAGGATACTGTAATGTACAAGGTGCCTTGCAAGGCTGTGTTATTCCCATGAGAAAACAATTTAAAAGCACGACCCCAGCACCCGTATGTATAGACTATTGCGGACCATAGTGATGGAAATGCCCTGTGACCGACCACGTCAGTAAGGTGGGCAAAAGCTGATTGTAAACACTATATAAAGAAACTGCTTACTGTATAGAGTCAGACAAAACTCTCATACTTGGACTGTATATTATTTAGCCTGCCTGTGTACACTACTAAAGCGTTCTGAACCCGAGCCTCCTGTGTTATCGGCTGTCACTTAGAAAAGCCTACTGATAACTACAGTCTGGTTGTAACAACTTATTTCACATTGTGATCCTTGTAATCCGAATTCCCTTGGTAAGCTACAGGTCAGAGTGCATGGCTGGTTAGACATATGCAGCTGGAGAATATGCAGAAATGGTTCTTCTTGAATGAAAAGACCTCCGACTGAATTGTTGTGTGTAAAGAGGCTGTTTACTGTCTGATCTGTGGCTGAAAAGCGGAAAACTGGATCCCAAGAAGAAAAGCGTGCAGCCTTAAACAGGAGGCCCAGGTAAGGAGTGTCTGCCTTTTTGTGTCTATTGTAGATCAGGGACCAGACTACATTGTGTTTCTGTTAACAGTAGTGATATCGGGTCGAAGACCTACCCACATACTGTTAAATCTGAACATAGGTCAGGGAACACACAGCAGAGTAAATAGTGATTATAGACACTACAGTGGATACAGGGAAGGAGACACCGTGTTATGACAGAAGAGTGCAGTAGCAGTCGTGTAGAGGATATGGGAGATTATTGAAGCAACAGATCATGTGATCCAGCGTTTGTGGTGGCGTGAAGAATATGCAATCGCAGAGAGCACATAATGTGAGTTACGCAGCAAAATGGGCTAATAAATATGACATTGATGGTATATTAGGCAACATATCGTTACTGAAACATTGTAATCCCTGAAAATTTGATGCATATGTTCCAAGGTAAACACCTGTTCCACCCTGAGAGGGATATGCCCTCTCTGGCCAGCCGTGTCCTGTAAATAAACCGAACAAATGTCAAATGTCCTGATATCTCAGGACAAACATTTCCCAGATATATATCAAAATGGTAGCATAAAACAGTAAATTTGTATGTGGAACAGCAAAATATAATAATAAACAGAATAAGCAACTGAAATGCTACAACAATTGTTAAGCTCTCCTGGCAAAGCGTGAATACCTGTCGTATGTACTGGCCGTGGGTATGCATTTTCCAGGCAAATTACACGTTCCGAACACTAATGTCCCACATTGTGCATTGGAAAAGGTGGCAGCCCTAAGATGTGCAGGCGACAAAACAGCGACAATTGGGTATCCGTCATGCACATCGGTGGACTGAGGTAGTGTACCGAAGGGAATAGAACACTACAAATGGCTAAGCATCATACATACACAGAGAAGATCATAATACAGTAGTACCGATCGCCCCCCCCCACAACACCCTACCACCGCAGATACCACATGCAGGATATAAAGCGGGAGGGCAGGCTAGTCCCCACACGTTATCCTGTGGCAACAGAGGTAGCACAACGAACAAATGTAATAGAAGCTATTGAAACCACATCCCGAACACGTAACATACCTAGGGACACCCGAGTAAGAACACAGTACTAAAACAGAGTGAGGATATCTGTCAATTAATTGAAGTACCGAACCATCATGCAGGACAGCAAGGCCAGGACCCAACCCCCGTAGCGTATAGACCGTGGACACCAGAAGATATCTGCAAAGTCATAGAGAATTCCCCATCCACAAAGTAATCGCTATTCACCATGCAATACCCTGTATCTCCTGATCTGAAACCAAAGGGAATGGCGGATGGTACAGTATGTATAAGCTGTAAATCATGTAAGAATCGTAGGGTAGCGTTGGTGCCAGACCCACACACTATATTCAATGCTATGAACATGCCACAGAAGTATCTTACCGTGGTACATATAAGCTATGCTTACTTTGCAATACCTATACATCCACATAGTCCGTATTGCTTTGCTTGTACAGTCAGGGTGACAGATACAGCCATACCCGGCTATCAGCGGGGCTACTGTGAAAGTACAGCGATATTCTCACAGGGGATGGCCAGCTACATTCGGTGTCAACTCCACCCGGGGCCAGTCAAGCTCCACTTTAATTGGATGATATTCTGCTTGCGGCCCCTACCCAGCAGCAATGTAAGGAAGATACAATAGCATTAATGAGATTATCAGCAGAACAGGGACATAAAGTAAGCAAGCATAAATTGCAACTACAGAGAATACAGGTCAATTACCAAGTAGGGTAGAACATCACATGCCCCTAGGAAGGCAGCAATATAATAAGCACCCAAGCCAACTAACGTGAAGGGAAAGATGTAGGGGGTGGCGCGACTGACACATGTTAAATCTGGATATCGAACAATGCTGTGGAATCCGGCTGTATTGTTTGCCTTAACCTTTAATACACTTATGGCAGCACAACACATAGTACACGGATTACAGTAGCAGAAACAGTGTTATGCAGACTAGAGCGATTGATAGCCTCAACAGCTGTAGGAGGTCGCGTGAATAATCATAACACATGTTGTCAGAGCGTAGATTGTAAGCGGAGATATATGACGTCAGTCTTGATGCTAGAGCAGGGAAGTAAGCAGCAGCTAAATAGCTGACTACTCATTGCAGTTGGACACTGTGGCATGGTCAGTGCCACATTGTGTACAGAGCAGTTGTTGTAGCACCCATGGCAGTACAGGCCCGGCCGTAATGTTACTACACCACCCTCTCACTGTGAGAATGTGTCATGCAGTTCGCGATCAATCTGCTGCAAGAGAAGATAGAATTCCTGACTCGTGCTAGACATTTGTCATGTCTGTCCATACCACTGAGTCAACCTCACATGGTGATTGAGCGTTGTACAACATGAAACCTATCAGCGTCACGTCTGACACCTGTGTATGGCACACCACACAGTTGCCTATACGATATGGATTAAATAACTACACACAGACATGATAACACTGGTATACCCTTAGATGATGCAGAGGTGACAGTTAATGTAATGCGGATCATGTAGACAGAGTCCTACAGGAATGAATGAAGTAGTTTATGCAGTAGTTATTGATAATGACATTGTAGGCGGCCAAACCCTGCAGCATAGCGTGTCTGCTCAAGCAGCAGAATAGATAGCTTTAACACGTGCTTGTACTGTAGCGGAAAAATGATGTGTGGACATATGTCCCAATAGTCATTCTGTTGTCTGTGCAGTGCATGTTTATGAGCAGCAGTGGAAGAATAGGGGAATGATAACATCCACCGGTAAATCGATTAATCATGCGCATATGAACCTGAATGCATTAGACTACATGCAGTTACCCACTGAAGTAGGTAATTGTAAATGTGCAGGGCATAGAAAGCAACAGGATAACAGTAGGAAAGTTGAGGCATGAGCTCATGCACCTGCAAAACAAGCAGCGTCACAGTTGGAAAGTGTCTGTGTGAATGAGGAATGACAAACCTCAGACTGTTTAGATGTAGAAACTGTACAAACAATGCAAACAGCAACTACGAAAGCAGAAAAGCCGACGTGGTTATGACGAGGAGCAATCCTTGAACACGGACTGCACATATCCACAGTGATAAAGCCAATATTAACGTCTAATATATTCAGATATGCGGCTTTGTGGAGCCATGGGTAGAGACATGTCTCAACAGGGGGGATGGTACATTTGGTTAACAGAATACCCTAACATGCGAATTCTGAACCACATACAAACCTCATCAGCAGCGTGTCACGTTTGCCGTAGATATCATGCACAGGGAGTATTTAAACCGAAAGGAGTGAGTTTACCCACACCACCCTAACCGTTCCGTACTATTTGTATGGAATTCATACATCTGCATAAATGTGAAGGGAACAAATACTGTTTAGCGATTACACATATATATAATCAAAATGGGTAGAAGCATTCCCAACCAGTAATCCGGATGCAGCAGCAGTGGCAAAGGTGCCAGTAAAATTAAGTATCCCTAGATCTGGCATGCTGTAAAGAAGCTACAGTGACAATAGAACACATGTAGTTAACCAGACAATCACGCTACCTGGGGGATTACTTCGTATTACCATGAATGTCAATTGCATGTACAACCCACACTCAGCGCGTCTACTGCCGCCGTAGAATGGGATCGAGAAATAAGTAGAGGAGTTTGGTGGGTGACAACCAGGCGAGTTACATGAGCTGTCTACCTCTAGCATAGCTGAGCATGACAACAGTTCCAAATGTAAAGTGCTGCACCCACTTGAAGTAGTATGTGGAATGGCATATCATGTGCCAGAGTGGAAAGCTGTCATGCCTGCAGAGCGGTCGATGACTCAGTAGTAGGTGACATGAGAGGATTGTTAACTAGTAACAGTGTTCTTCAGTTAAAGTCTGTTACAGATAAGAGCAAGCGAAGGCGGAAGCATAGCTGACACCAGTATCCTGTGTGTATGTCACTGTTATCCAAAGAACATTATTGCCAAGTGGACAGTCGCGAATGTCTGTACGGGTACTGTTGGCAGCGCCTACCGCAGTAAAGTTTGCAGAGAGGTCGTCCTGGGTCCACCTCACATTTCTCAAACTGGTAAAGGATATCAAGTCTGATTGACATCTTGTAGCTGATATACCAAAGAGCCGAATCACCGGCGAAGACTGTATAACAATACAAAGCAACCCCAAAGACATTTATGTTTGCTGTCCTAATGATTATACACCTATTAACCATGTTTGTGTTTACGTTACAATTTCGGGACCTTACCTGCATATAACTACGGATACAAATACTGATACGTGATGAACTGGCCACAGAGTGTCTTCCACACTTCAACAGATACCTAGGCATTACTCGTGTGCATATAGAGACTAGGAACACATTAAATTGCTGTGTTTGTACTGCCATACCTACATCATATGGAGGACTTCCGATGCATGTTGTCCCCTCGGGGATAGATTGAGACTTGTGAATATCTACACTTTGATACAGGTTCTGTGAGATCACAGGACAACGTGGCAATGTACTTACCTGTTACACAAAAAGGAATTGTATGTTATCATAAACATGGTACAGTTTCAGTTGGTGGGAGTATTTGTAACATAACTGTGTCTTACGAATGTCATATAACAGCCAAAGATCACAGTACTACTTGTAGCACCATTCCTAATTTGTATTGAAACATCATGAGAACAATGTTGAAGGATGTGCAGAAACATCCTGAATTGTAAAACAGTCCTCTGTTAGAGACAGGAATTTGTTACATGCAGAGGTAACCCGCATCAGTAATAAAGTAGAATATAGTAATGTTGTTTGTGGGAAATAAGCATAGCAATGGTTACCTGGGAATTGGTCCGGCAGTTGTTATTTGGGTTATCTGGCTCCAGTCACATGACATACTGTACAATTGCCTGTGGGTGCGAAGCGAACTATAACACATATAGCTCAAAGAACTGGGAACACAGTCGAGACACCTACTAAGCCAGTGGGTGAAATGGAAGCTGTTCTGACATGTCAGTCCTCTGCAAGAGATAAAGGAATACCGATTCATATGGACTTCAGTGACAGCGTCACAACATGGGCTGGAACACCCCCAGCTTCTGGAGTAGTGAAATCAATCAGGGAACAGAGGAAGTTATCAAAAACTGTCGGAGGAAGGATGAATGTGACTTCACGCTCCTGAACATGTGACTGATGAACTGGATGCAATGAGAACTGTTGTGTCACAAAATGTAATAGTGCGACTGCACCGTGGCGCTGAGAATTGAATGCGTCTTGGCGCTTACTGAAGAAGATCGCTGTGTCCAACTACCACATGAAGAGACCAAAAGCAACGCCCACCTACAGGTAATATAGCAGGTGTCATCCATGGCGGAACCAGGCCCAAACCCACTGCCGAACCATTTCCACAAACCATTGGGTGGATGGGGTCAGTCATACTGAATATCATGATTGCCATTTGTGTTGTTCTGCTCATATTGGGAGCATGTGTCTAGTCTTGGGATACTGTGCATGTAAGTATTAGTCAGGGACTCTGGCAACATACCTGTACCGAGACTATGTATCAAGACCTGTAGTGGTATTTGTCAATAGAAAATGCAATCCTACTTGCAATGTACATCAAATTACTTGCCTAGTTAACGTTCCACAGAGGAAGACGCCAGGGAATGAAATAATGTTGTATATGTCTCTGGATAGAGTAGAAGCAATCAAAGGAGGAGAATGTTAGCAAAATACATATTTAAACATAATATGACGTGCAAATTTAGAAGCTAATAGTGTATAATGCATATTATTCTACCTGACAATATAGCAGTACAGCTTCTCATGCATGTAATTGCTTGTAGTGTAGCTGCAGTGTGATTGAACCCTAACCCTAGCAGTAACCAGTGCAGCAGGTGTATGTCAGTCAGCATTAGTCATCTGCTCGGTTAGAGAATAATACATGTATGTACAGGTATATCTGTCATCCCTCTACTGAGGAGGATAGGCTTGTGAGCTGTAACACAGAGTACAGCTGCTCAGCAGAGAGACACAGGAACCTAGTAGGACACGGGGTGAGGACTGAATATGAACAGTGTTGGAACCGTGTCAGAGCAGAACTTACCAAAGTACAGTCTAACTGAATATGTGGCTTGCAAGGTTGGGCTATCCTCATGGGAAAACATGTAATAAGCATTACCTGAGCACTGTTGTAGGAATACAATGTTCTGTACTCTAGCAATGTAAATGCCTTGTGACTGACAACATCATTAATGTGTGCAAAGGATGATAGTATACAGAATGCTCATACAGATGTAACATGTATAGAGTTGAACAAATGTCTAAACTTTGACTGCATACTCCTTTGCCTCCTGCTGCACAGTAATAAAATGTTATTAATCCCAGCTTCCTGTGTTAATGAGTGTCATGTTGAAAATACGAATGAGTGTTACAGTTTGATTTAAAAGACTTAATTGACAGATGTTTACGTTCTAGCATTGGAATAGGTCAAGACAAACATCACAATGTCCATGTGTACCACATACACACAGCCAGTAACACGCAGTAGTAGTGCATGAAGGCATTCACGACTGTGCGAATACTACAGGACATATGGCGCGTGCCAAGTGCAGATGCATGACACAAACACCAGGATGGGTGTCCCTGCAAAGAGGAACATGTGCCAACTACACCTCCCACAGATGTACTGGCAATAAAAACACATGGCAAACACACAGACACACTACTGTCCAACACATGACTGCAGGAGCCTGGTCAAACACCAACATGAAGCATGCACAAACAGGGACTTGAGTAATGTTTGCCTTAACACCCCCCCCATAGGCCAAAGAAGAATAGAATGGACATATGCATGTAATGCTGTGAAGGATGTGTGGTAGTCCTCAGTATCACAGTGTTAGGGACACAGATACACTGTCATCAACTGTGGCGTATGTGCAACGTACACAGCATACCTGCATGTAATACAGAGGACAATCATGTGCCACAGAAATATACAGTGGCGAAAGACTATAGTGGATAGACAATTGTACATGTGACAAACTATGAATATAGGTTCACACGGCCATAGGTACAGGGTAGGCCATCGTCCCAGGCCCAGCCATAATACTACACCATAGTTAGGATGACTTTGCCAACCTTCTGTGCCTCAGATGAAATACCCATGATATTGCTGTATCTCCGTCAAGCAGTGATAATGATGTAATCCCTGGCCTATACCTGCAATTCTCCATCCAATGGACAACATAGCTGCGAACAAGGCTAGGAAGGATGTCTGTCTCACATGTACTGTGATGTAGATCCACAGCATAATGATTGTCTGGGTGATATATGTGTCACCCAAACACATCCATGAATGACCGTGACAAGGTAAATGTCACCTGCCCTAGTGATTCTGAGGGATCGCGGATACAGTAGGTGAAGCATACACATGACATATGGGTTGACATGGCCTTGTATGTCAGGCACAGGTCAACACCAAACAGCAGGTATGTGACATGATGTGGCAGGGGTCCTACATGTGGGGCAGCATTACACAAAATGGTGTCATCCTGCATCTGTACAACGATCAACCTATGTGGGCTTCCCAGCTGCTGTAGGTGTATGGTCAGATACAGTCTGAATGGGGCACCGTAGTAGATCATAGGTGTAACACGTAATGGGTACAAGGGAACAATGACCTAGCCTGATGTAGATGTGAATCCCTGCACCAACAGGTGGGCAATGTAGAAGACCCACACAACCACGATAGCAGCGTGTGTGTGGAATGAATGGTGACCGTCCAACACTGTCCCCTGATTCCTGGTAAACACCCCTGTGCTGAGTGGACAGCCACCTATATGCTGGACAGGGGTGACCTAGTACTTCTCCACAGGTATGATGTTGCATGGCGTTGCATTTAGCTGTGGGACATGTCCCCTGACAGCAGATATGCATACCTGGGAGGCCCCTTGATGGATATCTGTGTCAGATGTCTGTCCCACTATGGCACCTGTTTTGCAGTCATCTACAAACACTGTTGCCCATAGCACCCCTGTGTGTGCCTGTACCATGAAGATGTAGGTGTATGACAGGAGTGCACACATGGAAGGGCCCCATGGGACACCACTTCTGACAGGCAGTAGGTCTGATATGCTGCCAGCAACTATGACCGTGTGGGTTGTGTCACATAGACAGTTTACAACACATTCTGTGATGTGCGTGTTCACATCCCAGCCAATGGGTTTATCAACGATACCTGAGGGGTAATGTGATGAAGGGCTTTGCCAGGTTGAGGTAGGCTGTATGGACTGCAACACCCCCATCAGTGGCCTCGGCGACTGTCCTGAAAATGTCAACCATGCTTTAAAGGCATGAACTGCCCCTGAACAAGACAAACCGTGTGTGAGGCAAAGTAAGTATGTCCCCTATGCAGTCAGGTACGAGCCACAGTATGATCCCTCCCCATGTCTTTGCAGATAGTTCTCCTCAGGGTAATGGGACAGTAATAACCAGCCTCAGTGGAGGTATTGGCCTTCTGGCGTGGGACTACAGTTGCCATGTGACACAACCTGGGTACCCTACCTGAGGTGAGGCTACAAAGAAATAGCTGTCCTAACTGTGGGTCTAATTCATAACCGAGATAGTGGAGTACACAGCGGGGTCACCAGCTGGTCTCATCGATGCTATGTCCACTACCCTGGAGAGAGCATGTCCCACCTGTGTGTCACAGAACATTAGGTGACCACAAACCAGTGGTACACACATCTCCTCATGTGTGGGGGAGGGTGTGGAGATGTCCTCACTGGACTTGTCAGCCTGTATGTTGGCAATGTGTGTATGTTGAGTAAACCCCACCTCTATGTGAACCCAGTCAGAGCATATGTGGGACTGAGCTCCCAGGTGTCCAGCATAGCAACTGAAGGTGGTATGATTGTTAGCCAGGTCCATGTAGGTATATCTGTGGAATGTGCCCTGGACTATTTCATGACAGTGTGTAAGTCTACACATATGATGACCAAGGGTGTCACACCTCACAAGGTGTCTGCTCCACCTTGTAGTAGCCACCTCCTCGTGTTGTACATTTTGTGTATGGCTGGGGTACACCACACTGGATGCTTGGCATTGGTACAGTGAACCACAGTTGGGTAAGTGAATGACTGGCTCATGCAGTCCTGTAGGTACTGGTAGATGGCAAATGTGATTTATGCAGTGGCTGCTGTACCATTGACCACTGGCTCAGGGTCCTTAAAGGAGACCACAGTACTGCGCAGTAGTGTGTAGTCTGCCTCTGAGCAAGCAATGTGTATGGTAACTGGCAACACTCACAGCAGCGGATGCCAAAAGCAGAAGCCAATGTCCAAATAACATAGATCAACTTCTGCATGACAATATGTGTTATCATACATGTATTGACATGTGTCTGCCAATTACAATTGGAAATGGCGGTAAGACTGGCCTAAAGTTCCCATGATGTACACAGTCTGGGGGTGTTGTTCCGATAATAAAGTGGCAATACCTCCCAATGCGTGACCTCTGGGTATGGTATGAAAGTGGTTGTTAACCTGCAACATTGGATGTATAGCATTGGTTTCTGGTGTCGGAAGACATGGTTCCTGTAGCACAACACAGTATGGGTAGTCAAGCACACATACACAATTGCTGAACACACAGCATCAGTGAAACCCACTGCTCACAAGGACACAGTCCGACAAGCTCTACACTTTACATATGCACAGTGGTGTCCATTGTAGGACCCAAAAATTGTGGAAAGAATCGAATAATGTGTTATTCCAAGCGTACCTGAACTCATTGTCGTCACAGGTACACATATGCACCCATAGCGTGTTTAATGTTGCTGATAGCTGTCCATGTAATGCAGCACAGATGCACAGAAATACCCAGGGTACGGGTCCATACAACTGCATCCACATCACACCTCCGCACACATGGCCGGATGTGTAATGGGTACTGTCAATTGTTGCAGTCAAGGGATTCTGGGTATGTAGACTCTGTGCTTTCGGTGTCGTTTCGCAGGCAATACTTTCTCCGCCCGTGGGAGGATGTGTCGTATCACCTGCCTCAGTCTCCGCTAATAATGCAAACCATACTCCGGAGAATGCTAAATGTAGGTGTGTAATGTGTACAGCCCCATACTACTGTCCAGTAGGCAATTGTCATGGATGGACACCCGTATGGCCAGAATGGCACCCACAACTGCAGACCCGGGTAAATGACATAGCAGGGGGAAGGCATAACACAGGAAATACACATAGGGACTACAGTTGACATTCCACATACAAAGCAGGACCGTCGTGCCAACACCGGCGTACACAGCACTCAATCTGCCAGCAACAGACTGAGGAGCACCCGCTACCGTACAAGCGTAACAGATGTGCGACCTGTGGAACACATACTAATGGCACACACACAGCGTCAAGTAGGATATGTAAACTATGGCTTTCCCACCTATGAAGACAACATGGTTAAATGAATGCATAGGTAAGCAACATGTTCTGGTGGTGTTATAGTGGAAATACAGTGGCGGATATGTCCCATTGGGGCGTCTGCGGTTTAAATTGAGCATTTGCTAACCAGCATCGTTGGATGTATGTAATTTGTCCACAGTAGTACATCACCTGGTTATGTAGCACCATGTGGAATGGGTAGTCCAACAGACATCCGCGATTCCTGAACACACAGTATCAGTGAAACCCACTGCTCACAAGGACACAGTCCGACAAGCTCTACACTTTACATATGCACAGTGGTGTCCAATGTAGGACCCAAAAATTTGTCTAAAGACAGGAATGCGCATTCTTTCAACACTTAAGTGAACTCATTGGCGTCACAGGTACACATATGCACATAAGCGTGTTTAATGTTGCTGATAGCTGTCCATGTAATGCAGCACAGATGCACAGAAATACACAGGGTACGGGTCCATAGCACTGCATCCACATCACACTTCCGCACATGGCCGGATGTGTAATGGAGTACTATCAATTATGCGGTCAAGGGATTCTGGGTATGTAGACTCTGTGCTTTCGGTGTTGTTTCGCAGGCAATCCTTCCTCCGCCCTGTGGGAGGGATGTGTCTTGTAGCACCTGCCTTACTCCCGCTAATAATGCAAAACATACTCCGGAGAATGCTAAATGTAGGTGTGGAATGTGTACAGCCCTATACTAGTGTCCAGTAGGCAATTGTCATGGATGGACACCCGTATGGCCAGGATGGCACGCACAACTGCAAACCGGGTAAATGACATAGCAGCGGTAAGGCATGACACAGGAAATACACATAGGGACCACAGTTGACATTCCACATACAGAGCGGACTCTCGTGCCATCACCGGCGTACACAGCACTCAGTCTGCCAGCAACAGACTGAGGAGCACCCCCTACCGTACAGCGGAACAGATGTGCGACCTGTGGAACACATACTAATGGCACACACACAACGTCAAGTAGGATATGTAAACTCTGGCATCCCCACCTATGAAGACAACATGGTTAAATGAATGCATAGGTAAGCAACATGTTCGGTGGTGTTATATTGGTAATACAGTGGCGGATATGTCCCATTGGGATGTCTGCGGTTTATATGAAGCAGTTGTTAACCAGCATCTTTGGATGTATGTCAATTGTTCACAGTACTAAATCAGCTGGTTATGTAGCACCATGTGGAATGGGTAGTCAAACAGACATCCGCGATTCCTGAACACACAGTATCAGTGAAATCCAATGCTCACAAGGACACAGTCCGACAAGCTCTACACTTTACATATGCACAGTGGTGTCCATTGTAGGACCCAAAAATTTGTCTAAAGACAGCTCTTCCGCCTTATTTAATCACCTAACGGAACTCATTGTAGTCACAGGTACACATATGCACATAGCGTGTTTAATGTTGCTGATAGCTCTCCATGTAATGCAGCACAGATGCACAGAAATACCCAGGGTACGGGTCCATAGAACTGCATCCACATCACACTTCCGCACATGGCGGATGTGTAATGGAGTACTGGCAATTGTTGCGGTCAAGGGATTCTGGGTATGTAGACTCTGTGCTTTCGGTGTTGTTTCGCAGGCAATCCTTCTACCCGCCCTGTGGGAGGGATTTGTCGTAGCACCTGCCTTACTCTCCGCTAATAATGCAAACCATACTCCGGAGAATGCTAAATGTAGGTGTGGAATGTGTACAGCCCTATACTAGTGTCCAGTAGGGGATTGTCATGGATGGCCACCCGTATGGCCAGGATGGCACCCACAACTGCAAACCGGGTAAATGACATAGCAGCGGTAAGGCATGACACAGGAAATACACATAGGGACCACAGTTGACATTCCACATACAGAGCGGACTCGTGCCAACACGGCGTACACAGCACTCAGTCTGCCAGCAACAGACTGAGGAGCACCGCTACCGTACAGCGGAACAGATGTGCGACCTGTGGAACACATACTAATGGCACACACACAGCGTCCGTGGGATGTGTAAACTATGGCATTCCCACCTCACGAAGACAACATGGTTACATGAATGCATAGGTAAGCAACATGTTCTGGTGGTGTTATATTGGAAATATAGTGGCGGATATGTCCCATTGGGATGTCTGAGGTTTATATGAAGCAGTTGGTAACCACCATCTTTGGATGTATGTCATTTGTTCACAGTACTAGCGCAGCGGTTATGTAGCACCATGTGGAATGGGTAGTCAAACAGACATCAGCGATTGGGAACATACACCAGCAGTGAAAAGCACTGGGCAGGTGGACACAGTCCAGCAACATCTAACTTGACATATGCACATCGGTGTCCATTGTAGGACCCAAAATTCTGTTCAGAGCATGCCTGCTAGCTTCCTGCATTACTCATGTGATCTAATTGTGCGTCACCACGTCACAGGTACACATAGGCGCATAGCGTGTTCAATGTTGATGATAGCTGTCCATGAACTGCAGCACACATGCACAGAAATACCCAGGGTATCGGGTCCATACAGCTCGTCCACATCACACTGCAGCACACATGAAGGATGTGTAATGGGTACTGTCCACTGTTGCAGTCAAGGGAGTCTGGGTATGTAGAATCTGGCCTCGGTGTTGTTTTGCAGGCAATCCTTTGTCCGCCCGTGGGAGGGGCGTGTCGTAACACATCGTCACTCTCCGCTAATAATGCACACCATACTCCGGGGAATGCAAAATGCAGGTGTGAAATGTGTACAGCCCCATACCAGTGTATAGTAGGCAATTCACATGGATGGACAAGCGTATGACTAAGATGGCACACATAAATGCAAACCGGTGGAATTACACTGCCGTAGTAAAGCATTACACAAGTCATACACATAGGGACTACAGTTGACATTCCCCATACAAGAAACACAGACAACCAGCCGATGAAGTCCAAAGCAAAGTCGAGGTACTGTAGGGACCGTCAGTGACCAACCAGTGCACACCAAGAATTTAAGGCACTCACCATAGTCTATTGGAGCACGCCGTCTGCTTCATAAGCAGACTTATTCAGACTACATACAATGTAGTCCAACCTACTACATTTACAAGCATTAATTGGTTGGTACATTAGATGTGCTAGGTACTAATTACATGCCTTAAAGGCAGACAAGCGAACAAACCTTACTTGGGTTACACATCCCACACAGTGAGGACAACAGACATTGCTACGAAAGGTACAGTATTCATCGGAAAATGGAAATATATGTACATATATGAAACATGAACCAACATAAAATGTTTTCCAAATGTCTGACTGTGTAAGCTACATGTATATGTCCTACGGATTGTGCCAATATATTAACAGAACTGCAGACACCTAGTAATATGAATGAACCATAATATATACACATAAACCGTATGAATATGAGTACTGTAAAATAGACCAGCGAAATGTAAAGATTCACAATGTGCTAATGTAACATTCATTTAGAAGGTTACAGAAATAAATCAATCAGACATCCATGTGTAAATACTAACAGAAGGCCAGCGAGGTGCTTGCCCTCACATGTACTGGGATGTCGTTCCACAGCATAGTGAGTGTCTGGGTGATGAATCCGTCCCAACAACACGTTCGATTAATGACAGTGTCAAGGTGTCGTCAGCTGCCCTTGTGGTTCTGAGGATCTACCTTATTTCGTGAAGCATAGTCATCAGATCTGGGTTCGACCTAGCCGTGCATGCCAGGCACGGGTCACCTCTGGGCAAGTGGTATGCAACTGTATACAGCTGGAATCCTTTCAGTCGGTCAGTATAACACATATACCTGAGACCCTGCATCCGTTTGTCGAAGAACTGTTGGTGCCTTTCCAGCTGCTGCAGGTGTTGGGTCAGATACATTCTGAGTGGGACATTGTACCCAATCATAGGTCTATTGGTGATGAGAACAAGGGGACAATGACCTCCCCTGGTGTAGATGTGAATCCCTTCATGACGATGTGGCCAATGTGGAAGGTCTACCCAACTATGTTAGCAACCTGTGCGTCTAGCGAGCGGTTAACAACAACCGTGTCCCCAGATCACTGGTAACCCCTCCGTGTTCAGTGGACTGCCACCTATATGGTAGCTCGGGGTAACCTTGTTCATCCCGAAGGGTATGCCTATGCATTTCCTGGCATTTAGCTGTAGGACATGTCTCTGGTACCACTTATCCACATCTGTGAGGCACTCCTGAAGGATATCTGTGTCAGATGTGTGTCTGACCTTGGCATCCGGTTTGCAGTCGTATGCAAACATTGTCACCATAACCCCCTGTGTGTGCGTGTACATTGGAAGCGTAGATGCTGGAAATAGTGGACCCAGGACTGAGCCCCATGGGACACCACCTGTGACTGGCTGTGAGTATGACATGGCGCCAGCAACTATGGCCATGTGTGTTCTGTGACCTAGCCGTTTGCAACCCATATGGCGATGTATGGATTTACATTCAAGATGGCGGGTTTATCAAGTATACCCGAGGGGTATTGTGTCGGCGGCCTCTGCGGGTTGAGGTAGGCTGTATGGACTGGTTTACCCTCAGCAATGGCCTTGGTGACTGATTCTACAAAGTGAAACACGTGTAAAGGGCATGATCTGACTATGACCAAGCTAAACTGGGTTGTATCCAAAGTATCACGGGTCCCCTATGTCCTCATCTATGTGTCCCATTATGATCCATCTCCATGGCTTTGCAGATAAGGCTTGTCAAACTAATGGTATGGTAATACCCAGGGTCAGTGGAGGCACCATCTATGTGGAGTGTGACTACAGTAAGCCCTGTGCTACTACTCAGATGCGTATCCTGAGGTGAGGCTAGGATTACACAGCTGTCCGAGTGTGGGTTAAATTCCCCATAGAGTTCCCGGGTGCACAGCTGGGACACCATGTGGACCCATGGATGTTGTGTTAACTGCCTTGGGGCTGGATGTGGGTAATGCTGGACATACCAGCGGCAGGCGTGCCACGTTCGAGTCCGATGCCCAAGGGACCACACACATAGCCGGCCTTAGGCATAGGCCAAGTAGGTAGCCGTCTAGGGTGTTGCTCTACTCGGGGCACCTTTCCAGACTCTATTTGGTGTAGGTAGACCAGGAGGGTAGCGGGTGGCGTATCGGTGGCAACCTCTGCCTAGGTCACCACTTACCCTAAGGCCACTCTTCCGTGGGTAATACAGCAGTACCCACACCCAGGCGGGTCATCGCTAGGGTCATAGCTAGTATGGCACATCATCTACGTAAGGAAGGAAACCATATATCCCCAGACATAATGGCACAGCATAATGCCTGTTAAGCGGCCAAAGGCAGACATCACGTCA
Organism: Protopterus annectens; assembly: GCF_019279795.1. NCBI lineage: Eukaryota > Metazoa > Chordata > Ceratodontiformes > Protopteridae > Protopterus > Protopterus annectens. Next base: position 585,689,368 of record NC_056732.1, read on the forward strand.
CCAGCGTCGGTCGCGGGCGTACTGCGCGAGATGTCCGTTAACAATGCCGACAATGTGTGGCTTTGTGAAACAAACTCCACAGAGACATTCAATAATAGACAACGACGGACAACCCGATGTCCTCGTGTCTGAGCTGTTCAACCTGTTACGCCATGTTAAATGTGTGTAGCACAGCGGAACCGGGCCAAAAAAAGCAACGGACATGTCTGTGGCTCAGTGAAAGTCGTCACGCAATGTTAAACCCTTGTAATATTGCGACACAGCCCATACATACGGAGGGTTAGTAATGGCAGTAGGTTGGATTCGATCAGACCGTGTGCAATTAGTATAGCTTGAGATCTACAGCGGATACACGGACAATGCGGCACGGTTAAGAGCAATGGGGGGGGGGCCGTGACATGGTACCATGGACACGGACAAAATGTGCCCATGTGACTCACCTAACATTACGTACAGGGTCAGGGCGGTCCCGTACAGTGGGCGGACAAGACCAAACCCAAAGCACCACAGCAACACCCTGACAATGAAGGCCTGTATGCATATGGGATATAAGCAGCTGTCATCTGAACAGCCCTGTGGTGACGACATATGCATCCTGGGCCATGGCGAGGAATTAGGAATGTTCAACATGCAGTACCGCACCTTTCCCAGCAGGGGAATGGATGCCTGTGGCGTCGCGTGTGCGGGGGTGATATGTAAATGTACATAGGTACCGCGGGTATGCATATTAATGACAGCGAACAGCTAGCGTGCACTGGTCACAGTAAGTGTCAAGCGTGACTGCAGTCACGTTGGAATTATGACTATAGAACATATAGATGTGCGTGTGCGTAAAGCGTCCATGCTGCAAAGACTGTTACATATATAAAGCTGTAAGTGCTTTCTGCACCGTCCGTCAACGGATCAGACATATGTTACGGAATAGTCACAAGTAGCATAAAACCGTAACCACACAGACACTGTAAACATATATAAGCGGAATACGGATATGCGTAATGTGCGGCGTCGCGTAACCCACAATCGGACATGCGAGGTATGCGTGTGCGTGTGTGATCCAGTGGAACCAGGGAAGGTTCACGGATGTCTCCTCCACACGTTTACATTCATAATTGTCAAATATATGCTTAAATAGTACCTATTGATTCCATGCTTTGTTATCGTAATGCTACTAATATACACATCGATATACAATAACCTGATCAACACACTACATTCTAAGGTGCACTCTCACCAATTATCAACTATGTGTCCGGATACTGATTGTATTTACCAATATTGTAGATATATTAACACATTGTTGCCGTATTATTGTTTCCATGAAGTAAGGCATGCAACACTGATATGTATATGTCACGTTATAATCAAGACTTGGAGCACTGTCCACCTAACTATGAGCAGGTTTATTGATTAATTAAGCTTTAAACCGACTCTGAAGGAAGTGAATTAGGGCGGCTATGTCATGACATCCGTACTCGGCGGTGCCCCATGTTAGTAGTTGAGAGAGCTCAGTATCCTTTCACTGTGGAGTCTATACGTATTTGACAGTGTCTGTTTCAGCCGATATATGTTCCATAATGTCGTTTATGAAGATGGGCAGGGCCAAGGTTTGCTGTATTTCGCATACTATAACGCGTGGATATAGATAGGCCATGTCATACAAGCGATGGGTAGTCAAGCAGACATCCACGACTGGGGAACATACAGCGGCAGTCAATACCACTGGCCAGATGGGGACAGTCAAACACGTTCTACACTTTACAAATGCACATCGGTGTCCATTGTAGGACTCCAAAAATTCTGACTTTTTGCCAGTATCGCCAGAAAAAGCCAATCCAGTACATACCGTGACTACGGCACCGCTGAACATATGCACCACCAGCGTGTTTAAGGTTGATGATACCTGCCCATGACATGCAGGACATATGAACAGAGGTCCCCAGACTGCCGTGTCCATACATGTCGTCCATATCCCAGTTCCGCACACATGAAGGATGTGTCATGCGTGCCGTGGGGGTTGCAGCCCTGGTATCCTGGGTATGCAAAATGGGTCTCGGTGTTGTTTGGCTGATAATCCGTTGTCCGCCCGTGGGAGGGCTGCGGGTACAGGACGTGCCTTAGTCCCCAGTAAGGATGCAAAGCACCCATAGGGTAATGCTAAAGGCATGTGTGAAATGTGTTCAGCCCTACATCAGTGTCAGTAGGCATTTCCCAAGGATGGACAAGCGTCACGGACAAGATGGCACCCATAATAGCAAGCCTGGTGGAATCACACAGCCGTAGTAGGGCATGACACAGGACATAAAGATGGAAACAGCAGTACATACACCCTGTAGACATCCATCCTGCCATGCGAATCCCAGCGTACACAGCAGCGAAGGTGCTATCCAGTATGTGGGGATCACCCGCCTCCACTCGGCGGAACATACCTGCGACCTGCGGAACACATATTAATGGCACACCAACAGCGTCAAGTAGGAAGGCCATACTATCGCTAAAATATGGAGTTCACACACATAACCGACATACTGTCATGAATTCATAGGTTCTACATGTACCGGCTGTGTTATACTGACAATTCAGTGGCGGATAGTTCACAATGGTACCTGTGAGGATTATGTAAAGCTGTTGCCAACCTGCAGGACTACAGTAACACCCTATGGGTAGATTGTGGAAGGACACGGGTTACGTAGCACTACATAATATGGGTAGGCGGACAGACATCCGGGAATGGGGAACATCCGGCGGCAGTCAAACCCACTGGTCGAATGGACACAGTCCAACATGTCCTAAACTTTACATATGCACATCGGTGTCCATTGCAGGACCCAAATATTACTCCTTAAGTGAGTGTGAGCAACATAGTGTGAACGGAAGAGGTGACAGCCGTGACTACGGCACAGGTAGATATGTGCACCACAGGTGTCTTCAAGGGTGATGACAGCCGTCCATGAAATGCAGGACATATGAATAGGACTCCCCAGGCTGCTGCATCCATACGTCGTCCACATCCCATTTCCGCACACATGAAGGGTGTGCAAGGGGTACTGTCGGCGGTTGCAGACATGGGATCGTGGGTATGCATATATGGGTGTCGGTGTGGATTGGCAGATGATTCACCGTCCGCCCGTGTGCGGGGCGTGGCCATAACATATCGTTACTCCGCAATACTAATACCGATCATCCACGGAAATGGAGAATGCAGCTGTGAAATGTTGACAGCCCGATACTAGTGTCAGTAGGCAGTTCCCATGGATGGACAAGCGTCACGGCCAAGATGGCACCCATAGCTGCCAACCTGGGGAATCCACAGCTGTTGCAAAGGCATAACCCAGGGAATACAGATCACGGTGTACAGTACACACACCCCATTCAAAGAAAGACCGCTGGGCAGATACCGGCGTACACAACACACCATGTGCCAGCACATCTATGGGGATCCTGCGGCTTCCATACAGTGGAACAGATGGGTCACCTGTGTAAAGATACCAATGGCACAATCTCCCGTCTGCTGGGAATGACATAGGATGGTCAAACTATGGCGTTGACACCAAAGAAAGACATCCTTCGGTGAATTAATAGGATTGATGTCAATACAACATGGCAAACACCCAATGAACAGGGAAGACTTGCTGGCACCCTATGGCCCCAAACAATGTCACACATAGGTAGATGGAACAGTCAACATAAACATTTCGTCCACGACAGGTGCATATGGTTTCCAAAGGTACCTCATAGACATGTATGGGCTATCACCCGTTGGGCCCGTGAGACTTACACATAACATGGAAGTATCCAGGCTTTAAATGTCCACCCTTACACTTCCATTTGTCACTTTCTATGCGAGCAATGGGGATGTAGCCACAGCATAGAAAGCAGAGGCGTACTGCTAACGAAACACACACATGTCACCATCACAGAAAGCATACTATGAACACCGTATTACATGATATTGTACTATGCAACACAAACAAACCGGAAACATGCAGCAAGAATAGTCACCGTGGTTCGACACAACCCAAGTCTTAGTAACATTTGAACAGTTCATGAAAACATGCAGCGTTTTCGTTGTTTCCTAGCGTGTGCAGGAAATATGCTATCTCTACGGGTGGTCACGAGGAACAATGTGAGTCCTAACATGATTTTAGAGATCACACTGTTGATTGTGAACACTGTAACAATTGCTTATTCAGATGTATGGTGAAAGCAGCGGAAACACACACACACACGGAAGGGGCGGAGATGAACCTCGCCTATTTACATGAACTCAGTACAGTATGAATCAATTACACAGCGCTACCGAGTTAACTGGCGTGGCTGTCGAGAGGCATACATGTAGGCTGCTGGCGTCACCCGCAAGACAATAGTTGGCAATAGCCAAGGCATGTGTTGCGGGCGTCTAAAAGCATAATCAGTCGCAGAGGCAGCTGGAAACACACACACACACACACGGAAGGGGCGGGGGCGAACCTCGACTATCTACATGAACACACTACTGTATGAAGCATTTACAGAGCAGCTACCGAGTTTGCTAAACAGGCGCTGTCACAGGCATACTTGTAGGCTGCTGGCGTCAGCCATAAGACAATAGTTGGCAATAGCCAAGGCATGTGTTGCGGGCGTCTAAAAGCATAATCAGTCGCAGAGGCAGCTGGAAACACACACACACACACACACACACGGAAGGGGCGGGGGCGAACCTACGACTATCTACATGAACACACTACTGTATGAAGCATTTACAGAGCAGCTACGAGTTTGCTAAACAGAAGCTGTCACAGGCATACTTGTAGGCTGCTGGCGTCAGCAGCTAGTCAATAGTTGGCAATAGCCAAGGCATGTGTTGCGGGCGTCTAAAAGCATAATCAGTCGCAGAGGCAGCTGGAAACACACACACACACACGGAAGGGGCGGGGGCGAACCTCGACTATCTACATGAACACACTACTGTATGAAGCATTTACAGAGCAGCTACGAGTTTGCTAAACAGGCGCTGTCACAGGCATACTTCTAGGCTGCTGACGTCAGCGCCAAGACAATAGTTGGCAATAGCCAAGGCATCTGTTGCGGCGCGTCTAAAAGCATAATCAGTAGCAGAGGCAGCTGAAAACACACACACACACACACACGGAAGGGGCGGGGGCGAACCTCGACTATCTACATGAACACACTACTGTATGAAGCATTTACAGAGCAGCTACGAGTTTGCTAAACAGGCGCTGTCACAGGCATACTTGTAGGCTGCTGGCGTCAACCGCCAAGACAATAGTTGGCAATAGCCAAGGCATGTGTTGCGGGCGTCTAAAAGCATAATCAGTCGCAGAGGCAGCTGGAAACACACACACACACACACACACGGAAGGGGCGGGGGCGAACCTACGACTATCTACATGAACACACTACTGTATGAAGCATTTACAGAGCAGCTACCGAGTTTGCTAAACAGGCGCTGTCACAGGCATACTTGTAGGCTGCTGGCGTCAGCCGCAAGACAATAGTTGGCAATAGCCAAGGCATGTGTTGCGGGCGTCTAAAAGCATAATCAGTCGCAGAGGCAGCTGGAAACACACACACACACGCACACGGAAGGGGCGGGGACGAACCTACGACTATCTACATGAACACACTACTGTATGAAGCATTTACAGAGCAGCTACCGAGTTTGCTAAACAGGCGCTGTCACAGGCATACTTGTAGGCTGCTGGCGTCAACCGCCAAGACAATAGTTGGCAATAGCCAAGGCATGTGTTGCGGGCGTCTAAAAGCATAATCAGTCGCAGAGGCAGCTGGAAACACACACACACACACACACACGGAAGGGGCGGGGGCGAACCTCGACTATCTACATGAACACACTACTGTATGAAGCATTTACAGAGCAGCTACGAGTTTGCTAAACAGCGCTGTCACAGGCATACTTGTAGGCTGCTGGCGTCAGCCGCAAGACAATAGTTGGCAATAGCCAAGGCATGTGTTGCGGGCGTCTAAAAGCATAATCAGTCGCAGAGGCAGCTGGAAACACACACACACACACACGGAAGGGGCGGGGGCGAACCTCGACTATCTACATGAACACACTACTGTATGAAGCATTTACAGAGCAGCTACGAGTTTGCTAAACAGGCGCTGTCACAGGCATACTTGTAGGCTGCTGGCGTCAGCCGCCAAGACAATAGTTGGCAATAGCCAAGGCATGTGTTGCGGGCGTCTAAAAGCATAATCAGTCGCAGAGGCAGCTGGAAACACACACACACACACACACACGGAAGGGCGGGGGCGAACCTACGACTATCTACATGAACACACTACTGTATGAAGCATTTACAGAGCAGCTACCGAGTTTGCTAAACAGGCGCTGTCACAGGCATACTTGTAGGCTGCTGGCGTCAGCCGCCAAGACAATAGTTGGCAATAGCCAAGGCATGTGTTGCGGGCGTCTAAAAGCATAATCAGTCGCAGAGGCAGCTGGAAACACACACACACGGAAGGGGCGGGGGCGAACCTCGACTATCTACATGAACACACTACTGTATGAAGCATTTACAGAGCAGCTACCGAGTTTGCTAAACAGGCGCTGTCACAGGCATACTTGTAGGCTGCTGGCGTCAACCGCCAAGACAATAGTTGGCAATAGCCAAGGCATGTGTTGCGGGCGTCTAAAAGCATAATCAGTCGCAGAGGCAGCTGGAAACACACACACACACACGGAAGGGGGCGGGGCGAACCTCGACTATCTACATGAACACACTACTGTATGAAGCATTTACAGAGCAGCTACGAGTTTGCTAAACAGGCGCTGTCACAGGCATACTTGTAGGCTGCTGGCGTCAACCCATAAGACAATAGTTGGCAATAGCCAAGGCATGTGTTGCGGGCGTCTAAAAGCATAATCAGTCGCAGAGGCAGATGGAAACACACACACACACACACACACACACACACACACACACACACACACACACACACACACACGGAAAGGGCGGGGGCGAACCTCGCCTATCTACATGAACACACTACAGTATGAAGCATTTACAGAGCAGCTACCGAGTTTACTGAGCAGGCGCTGTCAGGAGGCATACCCCTCGTGAGTGGTATCATTTGCAAAGGCAATCGCCCTTTCGGGTGTTCGGACAGAGTCGCGATCACGCAGTCTGTTACCATCCCAAGATGCGCCGTACACTAACTGCGTTAGTGCTGCAGTCGAGAATAACAAGTAACTACTGATCAGTACATCACTGCATACTGGGCATGCTCAGACACTTAGACTTCGGCACAGGGCAGACATGCATACACATGTTCGCGGCGGCATGGGTGGCGTAATGTGGACCGTCGTGTGTGTCCAGCCACACAACAGAAACCTGGCCATGCCACAGGCGTGGCCGTTGCGTGGGGATAGAGGCATGCACCGGGGTATTACTGCAGGCGGCTGCGGTGTGCACTGTGCTGTGTGTCTATCTACACAGCTGCCTACTGGGCATGCTCAGACACTTAGAGTCGGCACAGATCAGACATGCATACACATGGTGCGGCGGCATGGGTGGCGGAATCACGGACCATCCTGTGTGTCCGGCCACACAACAGTAACCGGTCATGCCACAGGCGTTGTTGTTGCTGCGGGGAATATGTAGGTGCAATTAACCATGTGTAGGACTGGCCTACAGTTTGTTGCATGCTACAGACAACCCTCACAAACACAGGATACCTTCACAGATGTCCTGAGGACACTGGTGAGTGGGCATGCTCTCACAACAGCACCGTTTGTGTGACATGAACCACCCATACATAGCCTGGGAACATTACCCATGGCGCAACACAGTCGCCAGCAGTCCCAGGTGTTCACACACCTGGCCACTGTTAAACAGCCATGCACCATACATACCAGGGGGGGGGATGTCTGACAGTTCTGCCCATCACGCATGGTGAGGATAGGCCCCACACAGGATGTACAGCCCTCAATGGTGATGCAAGACCGTATAGTGGATCCACTGGTCATCCACTCACTGTAACCAACACCAGCATGGGGACCTCAGTGATGACCTCTCCACAGAAAACCACACACATCATATGACGGTGTGGTACCCTACATGTCCTCCATGCCAATGTTGAACAGAGGCCAGACCGAAAAGCCTACCGAATGCCTTCCCGACCACCCACATGCATGTCTGCAACAGGCAAACATGATGACATCAGGACCTTGTCCACCACAGGTAGGCACATGGTGTGGTGGACCGCAGCCACTGACTACCTGTACATCAACAGTTGGAGCTACTACATGGCAGGGCAATGACAGTACCACGGAAACCATCACCCATTCATACCCGCGTCACCATACGGCCCCACATACCAACATCCAGAGTACGCTCGTGGGAGTGGTACTGCAGAGGGCACATGAGACAACCACAGGGCCTTCCCTAACTGTGGTAAGGACATGGTTGGGGGCACACAGACCTGCCTGGAAATGGTCCAGAATGGTACAACAGTCACTGCACCCACAGACATTGTCTGCATACCACAGGACATGTTCCATGCATACATCCCCAACAGGGAACATATCCATCCCACCAGAGTGTATCCTCCCAAACATGTCATATGGCCTGGGGTGATCCCATATCTCTATGGCGTTTTCACGTCAGCAATGGGCACTGATGGTTTCCCTGGCTGTGTGCTACCCATCCTCTTTGAGGCCCTCGGCCCACACATGCGTCCACTGTGTCATGTTAGCCTTACTATGGGCTATGTCCCCAATGGATGCCATATGGCATCTGTGGTCCCACTATGGGAGGGTAGTGGTCCTATGGACTGTCAACAGCCACACCCTATCAGCTTGACAAGTGTTGTCTGCAAAGCTGTGTGGAGGTCCATACAGGTGGTCATGGTTACAGATAGCGGTGTACAGCCAATGCGGAACATACCCACAACTACATAGTCAAGGCGGATCCTGCCTCCCGAACCTGCTCGTCCAGTCTGGAGTGTTCACCAAGGCCACTGATGGGGTTAGGCGGGTCTGCACACAGTACCATAACCTGGATGGTGCGTTCAGACCACACTTCACATGTGACCCTAGTAAACGCTCGCCAGCATACATGTGGGGACATATGTCACCCGATGCTTCTCACACACAGGTTGGAGGTCACACCACACAGGGTTGGTGCTGAAGGTGCTTTGTCACACTCATATCTGGACCCAGTGGAGGGCCACAGGGCTCACTCCTGTGCACCCTGCCAGATGGCATCCGACCTTCAATGTGCATGCAATCATAGGGGATTGTAGCAGACAAGGTATGCAGATGACTACGCACCGGCCGACATCCCCAGCACCCCATGTTACACGTACATCCACCTAGGGCGTCATAGACATGGCTGACTGGTGCCAGAGCCATGGCCTGCTACCAAATGCCAGAGAAGGTGCAGCCCTACCCAGTGTGAAGAACATGTTAGTCCCAATGTCACATGTAGGTGATGCGCCATTAAAGATGGTGGACATGTTCAGGGTAATGGCTACCACACCTGTTGGCAACCTCTGTCAACACACACAATGGCAATGTGGGTGTGAAGACATTCCATTGTGGCCTCCTGGTCTGGATGGAATGGCAACCACATCAGGGGTGTTCATTGTACCCCTGTACACATCACACACCAGTGCAATGACTGCGTACAATGGCACATGTGGCCTGTAGCTAACCTGACGCCTGCAGCACTTTCGGAAGGACATAAGCGTTCCACAAGGCGGGGATGGCGTTGCTGGGACATGTGTCACAAGGTGCACGGCCAAGGGGACACTGGCTGTGGATCTGCACAGCACAGCTGCTCCGTGGTGATCTGTGCCCGACATACGCGGCCATGTCTGACCTGGGTGACATGGGCACATTCCACCTCCCAGGCCCCATGCGAACCACGGGCACAGAAGCGACTGTCAGACACCTCAACCCAAAGATGAGTGGGGCGTGCTGGGGAACAGGGTAGCGGCCAGACACACACTACAACACGGGAGGAGTGCCAGGCCATGTGAAGGAAAGGCCCTGACTGCCTTTGTCCAGGACTGCTACTGGCGTGTGGATGTGTGACTATAGTTATCGCCAGTCAACCTCTGTGTGTCACTGCTAGACCAGGGACTGGGGACTGATGGATATGGCATCACCATCCTGAGGGTGTTAGATGCCACACACAGTCATGCTAGGTCCACACATGTCGTAGGGCACATATCCTGTCACGTTCATGTGTGCCTATGTACCTATGTAGGGGTCCATGCCAGATGTGGGTAACTGTGCTATGCTGATTTTGCCAGACATGCCTGTGGGTACACCACGACTACGTGGGGAACTAATTACAGTGCTCCCACTAGGGCCGTGCAAGTACACCATCAGTATCATACGGGTTAACTGCACCGACATGGTGCTACACATGTAACCACCACACATACTGTGTACACATATCAATGAATGCTGCACCTGTCCTGCATGGTATGTCTGCTGCATGATGTCCGTGCACAACACACATCACATACACACCTGTCACCAGCCATACACACACACCACAACATACACAGCATCTACTATGCGGACACAGGTATCACATACACCTCTCACTATCGTGTCCACCCTGTGCATCATAATATGTCAGCTTAACCGTGCATTGATGGTGTGGCTCACAGTTATCGCGGCAGAGACTTAATCATTTGCACAGGGTGATATGTGTGCCACAGGCATGGGCTGTACCAATGGATGACATCATGTGTGTGTGTAAGGGCCAGTGCATTGAGTGGGCATGACTATGTAGATTGCATGTGGGTGTGGTGGAGCCCTACAGTTGTGTCTGCTGTGTGTGGGTGTGTGTGTACACAGTTCAGTCATCTGTGATGCCTACACGGGGTATGCTTGGCAGCCCCTGACTGTACAGTGCAGGTGTTACGGCTCACTGTGTCTGCGGCCCGAAGTGACCAGCGCCTGCCTGGGGTGCCGCAGACGCGACCGGGTGGAGGTACAGACTGTCCACTCTCCGATGTCACATGTCCGCTGGAAGCGTGCCTGACGGGGGCCGTCCAGGGCCCCGTCCCCGTGGCCCGCCCTGTCCTGGTGTGGATGGTGTGGTAGCAGCCGCAGTGCTACTGCTACCATCACTGTCTGTGTGGGCATGGGAGGTGCTTGCGCTGCAGCTGACCTGCAGCAGGTGGTGTTGCTGGCACGCCCACGTGCCCTATGCCTCACCCTACCTGGTGTTCCTGCACGGACTGCGGCTCAAGGATGGCCAAGCCTCGGTCGATGAGACCAGCCATATCGCCCAATCTCCTATCCAGAACATCGGCAAGATGCTGTTGTGCATTCGCCAATGCCTGGATGCTGTCATTTAGCGTACGGATTCCAGACCTCTGCAGCCTCTGCCCCTCCTGGTTCTGCCGTTCGGCACGTGCCTGCGCCGCCATTACAGTCTGGAACATGCGTCTGGTTATACCAGCTGCTGCACCTGGGCGGCAGGTGTATGTCTACCGGTGCTCCCCCTACGGGCAGCACCTGCCACATGCCTGCGTGGCACTGCACCAGTCCTTACACTGGCAACATCGTGTGTCCCCACACCTTCTGCAGCCACCACACATTCCTGCTCGGGGACAACAGGCGCTGACTGACCGTCATCTATGGCCAGCGGTGTTGGGGTATGTGTCGGCATCTGAACTGTGTGCAGGGATGAAAGGGGCGTATGTGTGATGTTCTCCAGTGGCACAGTCTCTGCCTGTGACGACCCTGCCTGTGCCTCATGCACATGCTCATCACCACTAGTATCTGTGGGGACACTAGCATCAGATTGACCGCGGGAGGGGTAGCACCTACAGCACCTGTCAATACAAAGACATACCATCGGTTACAATACAGACACACACACACACACACACACACACACACACACACACACACACACACACACACACACACACACACACACACACACACACACACACACACACACACACACACAGCATGCATGTGATTATGCAGGTGGCATGCAGCATTCACACAACACAGACCAGTGAATGCAGACCAGACATTCTTAGTGGCAGTATGTACACTGCCCTGGTGGGGACAGTACAACAGGCAGGTGTCATTTAGTAGGCATGCAGTACACACATTCATGGTAGTTTGCATGCATCAGCGTGATACACCGTGTGGCCACGGGCAAGTTGGGAGTACACATGGCTGGCAACGGTATGTAATGTACACCGCAAACGTAATGCGGTATCATGTGGGCGTGTGAAGATGGTGTCCCACCGCATGCACCACATCATGATGGCTGTCATGGTGCAGTGTTATGTGTACAGTGTACAGATACAATGTATGTGTAACAGTGATGTCTGTGTAGATGCGTTGCTGTGAGCTGTGTGCATAGCTGTGCGGTGTGTGGTGCGGGCTCTGTGCCACTGCACAGTAGCAGGACACAGCTATGTGTCTGTGCGATCGTGACCTGGGCGCATTACATTGCCATGTCTGTAAGCCAGTTCAGCTGCTCAGCAGCACATATATAGTGGACATTGGAGGCACCTGTAGTAGCTGTGGAGGAATGTCATGTCACTGGTGTACTACATCAGATGTCCAGGGGTCCACTACATTGATGAACCCACTATGTGTGTACAGGGTGCAATGGTGAGTACCCACTGTGGATGTGCTGTGTGGCAACATGCCTGTAGGTATCAACCATGGCCTTGTCTGTCTGACTCATTGACAATTGTGTGTGGTAGACATTGTGCACCACGGCCCTGTGGTGGCCCATGTGACATACACCCATACTAGTGTGGCGTGTCACATTCTCTGGATATGCTGACAGTGTGTATGTCTGCTATGTTGTGCATAGGTCATATCATGGTGTGACAATGCTGCAGCCAGACATCCCGTGCATGGGACATGGCATGCGCCATGTCTAGCGATGTGCACCGATGCAGGGGCATGGGTCACATTGGTAACACCTGTGCTCTGGCCAGATCACAGCTCACTCTGTGGTACTGTGTCCATACTGCACTGGCATACCAATGCATACTACACATGCAGCCATTGTGTAACACCTACACCATTGTATGCATAGCTGAATGCGTAACACACCAATTGGTTGTGTGGTGTCATACCACTCTGATAGCAGTGTATCTACTGTACATGGGTGGTGTGTATGTCGGGTGGTGCGAGCTGTATACGTGGCGGGGCACACACAGGTGAGCATGTCATGCCTAGACACATGGGGAATATCAATACAGCAGAACATGCGTTTGACTGGCAACAGACTTACCTGCAACAGACCCTTGGCCTTGCGACCGCCAGGCGATACCTGTAAAGGCATTACACAAAGGTATACACATTAGCCATTACTATCTCCACGGTCAGCACTGTGCATGACACATCATGCATGTGTGTGGTTGCATGTGCTATGCACATGTCTGCTAACACAACATAGCATACAATGGTTTGCATCTTGTGTGGCCATATACCTGGCATGTATTGCTATATCATGTGTTGTACTATGACACCCACACCCACGTCACCTATCATACAAACATGCAACACTGACTTACCATGCAGCTCCAGGCTCATAGCTCGGGAGACACCCACCTCCACGATGGACGCAAGTGGTTCTGCGTGTTGTTCCGTGGGTGTCCCCAGACTAGCCAGGAGCTCCTCCGTAGCTGTGAGTGGGGGCTGTGTTGGTGGCCCACCACCTGTCCCACGTTGTTGCCTGGCGATTGCAGCGCATCTATTTCCTAACACGCCAGTCATGGTGCTGTAATATGCATTGTACAGACCAGATTTGCTGTCCTCCAATATCCTTCCTCCTACAGTGGCACACCCTGTGTGGTTGACATGTATCTCGTGTAGGCCACTCCTCGGTGTAGTACCGCTATGCCGCTTGCTCCATCCTTACGCTGGCGCCGTTTTTGCGATTCACTATTATCTGCCTCATTTGCATGGAATTGACTACTAATACCTGGTTACGGCGGACACCGCCTCCACTCCTTGACAACCATTGCGCTGGGGTTGCAGCTTTACATACATACTATGGTGTGTGGTGGCTGTGCAGCTGATTTGTGTTCTAATGCTCTTTTCGGACATTATCATATTATTTCATTGCTTTACAACTTCTGTGCACACATCCCGGGGTCTGCTGTTCTTTCTACGCGTGCCATTTATGTCATTTTTACATTTTGTGCATATTTTCTTTGGACATTCTCGGTGCCTTTCCACATTGGCATATTGCACCTATATGATACCTGACTTTGACAGCCTTCCGTTACTCCTCCGGTATGTTTGGGTAAATGTAAACCGTTTTTTTTGGTTTACATTGCCGTGCCCTTACGCTATGCCTGCGCCACTTCGTGGATCGCTATTGCCCTCATTTGCATGGTGCAATACCGCACACAGTGTGTTTTGCATACCTCGCCGGGCGGGACGGTCCGCGCGCCGGTAGTGCACGTGGAATTCATTCATACCTGAATCGCTAAGCAGCCATATTTGGCGTTATAACGCCGACGCTATGCTGGCGCCTGGCGCAAGGTTCATGAATCCCGGGGAATATCTTTTTTGATCATGTTTCTATTGCTTTTACTTTATTTCCCAATGATCTATAAATCTTTTTTGGGTCATCAATGAATTACTTATTTTGTATTTTTCCTTTATATTTATGTACATATTTTATAAGTTTTTCTACCTGTGCTGTTAACCTTAGTTTATTATTTGCAATAGTGCACGATAGATCCTCATCTGTTCTAGTACTGTGCATTGCTTTTTATCATGTCTGTCCTTTTTAGTATTTTTGTTGATCTGCTCCCTCTTCTATACTTTTCTAACAGTGACACTTCTTGTCTTAATTGTTTTATAGTTTCTCTATTTAATACTTCCATGATGGCATTTGATTTCTTCCCTTCCTTTCCCTTATTGCCCTGTATTTTTGTGGTAAGACTTTATCTGTTATTAATTTAGCTGTATAGTAATATATCCTATTTACTTCTGTTATATCACATGAATTTTTATTAATAGTCTTGATTACTGTGTTCATTTGTTTTATCAGACTTCTAACATTTTGGTTTGTATTGAGTTTCTGTAATCTATTTCTTTCATCGATCTTAATATGTCTAACCATCTCTATTAAATCCAGCAACTTTTTCTTTAGATCTTTTTCTTCTAAATTGAGGGCACATTCTTTATTCTGTTTCCTGTGGACATTCTACAGAAAGTTCCAGAACATCTCCCTGTGACATATTCTCTTCAGCTGCATCCTGCATCACCCATTGCTCTTTCATATGGGAACTTGCTGGCCTATCACTACACAGCATTGACTAAGCCATAGTTGCCACTTTTTCCTGCTCCTTCCCTTCCTGTGCAACTCCAGCTGAACATCTTCATTGGCTTTCCACTGATGAATCCAGAGTATCTTCATGTGGCAACTTATCAGATGCTTCCCATTCCACATATTTCTCCTTAATTTGGCGATTCACTGTTTCATCATGCTGTGACATTACGAGGGTTGGAATTTCTACACTAAATCCTTTACTTTACATGAAATCCATAACTTCAGTTTATTTTTCTTCTTCATACTAATCCTCTTTTATACTTTCTCCCTTTGTTTTCTTTTTTTTTTGTATTGTAAAAATTTCCATATCTGGATGCCTTTGCCTGTATTTCTCTTCAAACATCTTTGGTGCTGCTTTTTTTTTCTATTGATTAGTTTTGCTTTCTCCTTTGCATAAATATTGCACTACATTCAATCTCTTTTTCTTTCCTATGTCCATATTTCTTTTTCAGATGTCTCCCACTTCACCTGCTCCTCCTTACTTTGGAGACTCATTATTCCATCATGAAGTGACTTAACCGTGTTAGACTTTCTACACTAAATCCATAACTTCTCAGGTTTTCCATAACTTTAACTTCTGTTTGTTTAAGCTCTTCTTTACTAATCTTATGTTCTATGTTCTACCTTTGTGATCTTAGTTTTTGTATTGTGCAATTTTTCATTTCTGAATCCCTTTGCATGTATTTCTCTTCAAATATCTTTGGAACTGCTTTTTTTGTATTTATTAGTTTGGGTTTCTCCTTTGCATAAATAGCATGCCACATCAGATATCTTCTTCTTTCCCATGTTTCTTTTTTATACCTTTCAAAAATCTCTAGGATCTGGTCTTTATAATTTCATACATCCTCACTTTTTTTCTAAATGGCCCATGATTTCTTGGTCTATATAATGTTTTTTCATGAATCTGTTGTATTAATAACACAAATTGGCATTTAAAGTTTTCTTGTGCAAGTATTTTTCCTTCTTCTATTTTTTTACATCTTCTCGATTTAATTTCTCAAAGTCTTTTGGGTTTCTAATACCATAGGTTCATAGGTTCATAGGTAGGTACTAGGCTATTGGCCCTAGGGCCTATATAAGCCTAGCCAAGAAAATTATTTTCCTGTGCCCGTATCGAGCAGAGCCACATAAGTGATCCCCAGGGTGAATTTCCTATTTCCCATCCAATCATCAACATTTTTCTTGAAGGGTGCTAATGAGGAGCTCTGTTTGACATAGATAGGTAGTCTGTTCCAGAGTATGGGAAGTCTCTGGGACAGGAATCTATCCCTCCAACGTGTTCTGTTTATTGTGGTGACAAGGTTTAGGTCCCTACAGCGTGTAGTTCGGAGGGATTGGGATTTCTTTAAGTGGAGCATGTCCAACAGCTCTGGGTTTGACACAGCTTTGTATGTTAGGCAGAGATTGCCTCTGAGTAGGCGATATGCGACAGAGTAAAGTTGGAGTTTTTTGAGATGGTCTGCATAGGGTATCTGATTGAGGACATGTAATCCTCTTTGCGAGATATTTCTGTGGCATCTCCAGTTATTGTAGATGTCTTTTGAGGTACATACCAAAAGGGGAGCTGTACTCTATAATGGGTCTAATGGGTGATGAGTAGAGGGGAACAATGACCTCTTTTTTTCTGGATGAGAAACCTTTTGTAATGAGGTGTGCCATGTAGAAGGATTTCCTGACCACTGTGGCAATGTGATTATCAAAGGAGAGAATACTGTCCACCTGTGTCCCAAGGTCTCTTATCACACTTTCATTGTTAAGTAGACTACCACCTATGTGGTAGTTCATGGGTACAGAGTTTTTACCAAAGGGTAAGACAGTGCACTTTTTGGCATTGAGCTTCAGGCCATGGCTTTGACACAAGGCATCTGTCTCCGTGAGGCCCTTTTGTAGGATATCCACATCGTTAGGAGTTTCGATTATGGCTCCCAGTTTGCAGTCATCTGCAAACTTCATTAGCCAAAGACCTTCTGTGTTAGCCTGTACCTTAGAGAAGTATATACCAAACAGGAGAGGACCCAGGACTGAACCCTGTGGTACTCCACTTGTCACCGGTCTTAAGTCAGATTTGGAGTCTGCTACTTTCACAGTGTGGCTTCTGTCCATGAGCCAGTTGGCAACCCATCTTGTGACATAGGGATTTATACCTAATTTAGTGAGTTTATCTATAATTCCAGAGTGGGGGATGGTATCAAAAGACTTGGCGAGATCTAGATAGGCTATGTGAACCACCTTACCCTCATCTATGGCTTTGGTGACTGCTTCAAAGAAGTCTATTAGGTTTAGGAGACATGATCTGCCTTTTACAAACCTGAACTGGGTGGGGTCCAGAGTTTGAAGATTACCAATGTCTTTGTTTATGAGTTCCATGATGATACGTTCCATGGCCATGCAGACCAGGCTCGTCAGGCTTATGGGGCGGTAGTTCCCGGGGTCCGTCATGGCCCCCATTTTGTGGAGTGGGATAACAATCACAGTGCGCCATTTGGTGTGCACAAAGCCTGAGGTGAGGCTATGATTGAACATGGCACTTAGGTGGGGTGCCAGTTCGTTCTGTAGTTCATATAGAACACAGTCTGGGATATTGTCAGGTCCCACGGATGCTGTGTTCCTGGCTTTGGAGAGTGTGTTTTTTACCTGTGCAGCCGTGATTACAGGAACTTTGCATTCTTCCAGTATAGAGATGGGCCCTCTAGGGGGTGAGAAGGGTGTAAAGTTAGCACTGAACCTATCTGCCAGGATGTTGGCAATATCAGTTGGGTCTGTATATTTAGTGCCATTGCGCTGTAACTCAGAGCAGATCTTAGTGTTGCCATTGAGATTCTTGACATAGCTATAGAATGCTTTGTGGTTGTCTTTAGAGTCAGTGGCAATTTTGTTTTCATAATTAGCTTTGGAAGATTTTATGAGGGATCTCAGCTTCTTACTGAGGCTGACCAGGGAGCTTCTCCAGTCATGGGATTTTACTCTTTTTTGCAACAGTTTCTTTCTTCTGTTGCAGAGTTTGTTTATGGCAGAGGACCACCAGATTGGTTTCCTTTTTTTGGAGGCTAGCATCTTGGTTCTGTTAGGGATAGTACGATCCATGCACTCGTGTAAGTGCTTATAAAGTGCATTTGTGTAGGATTCAGCAGTCGTACTTCTATTGTCCATCTGCATGGGTGTCATGAAGTTTGCCACTTCTGTCTTAAGAAGTATGAAGTTGGCTTTGGAGAAATTTTATTTACGGTGGTTTCCCTAATGGGGGGTGGGGGCAGGATGTGGATGTCTAGGCTGATTAGCTTGTGGTCGGATCTGACCAACGAGAAATTGACCTCTGGTGTGGAACACCGGTCGCCCATGTTGGTAATGACCAGGACTAGGATATTGCTTCCCCTGGTGGGGGTGTGAATAAGTTGATCCAAGGCGTTGGAATTTATGAATTCCAGAAAACATTGAGCAAAAGAGTTGGTATGACAGGAATGGTCCTCATTCCTAAGTCAAAGTATGATTAAAGCTCATGAAATTAGTATTGTTTCAGTCTTTGATGTGTTCTTCACAGCACCAGCAATGCGCCCAGAACTGACTCCTCCTGGAATTCATATTTCTGTTACATGTGTCTGTAACATATCTAAATAAGACCGTAAATTCTTTTTTATGAAACTCATTTATCCTACTACTATTGGAACTGTCTGTGTACCCTTCTTCCACATTGTCCTCATTTCTGCCTGCAAATCCTGATATTTTATAACTTTGTGTCTTGCTATAATCACTGGGTGTAGCAATTTCAATGATTACTACTACTTTTGTCTTCTTTTCATGGGCTACTATATCTGTTTTTCTTTCATCTAGTTTCTGAACTGTTGGTAATGGGTGATCCCATGTGATATAAATGTCATCATTCTCTATAATGCTATCTCAAAAATTCTGGGCTTCTTGCATAATAGTAACAGTACATAATTACTTTCTTATCATCAGTAGTGCACCTTATCATCTTTGTGGCTCTTTTTTGCCTTAAAGTTTTTGTGTTTTTTATGGAGTACTACTACCATTTAAATCAGGAGGGCCATCTTCCTCCTGAGTGTGGCCTAACCCCATTGTAGGAATGTTTCCATGTCTTGAGGATTTTACACAGTCATTTTTTCCAGTCCTGGCACCAGTGCGCCTACCAGGATTGGACACTTTTTTATCCTGGGACTAGTGTACATAGGTGTCTTTTATATTTTTAACCTACTTCTGTCCATAATATATGCTGTATAAAATGTAGTCTGTATATATATATATATATATATATATATATATATATATATATATATATATATATATATATATATATATATATCAGTGTCGTCTTGGTGAGATTTTGTAAAAACAGAATCCACCTCATTAAGGTACTCACCAAAACTTGAAGATGAATTAAATTCTAGCAATACTACTCTCTTTTGCTTGCTAATTTTATCATCTGTCCATCCAGACCCCTTGCTTCTCCTCTGTATGATGTATATGACTTGTATTCAGTGCAATGATGCTGGATCTTATGTTCCCCATGATAAATCTGTGCAATGTAGTTTGTGCAGACTGCAACCTTTTACGATTGTTTGCTGATGATTAGAACAGCATATTCTAAGCCAGTGAGTGAGATTCCAAGGACCATCTAGCTTCTTTTGTAAGATTGTTTTTACGACACATCACCTTGTCTGATGGCACCCAGTTGGGTTATTTATTCTGGGGCATACCGCTCAACTTCTTACACAAGAAATCTGGACAAAGCCTACAATAATGGGGGGAGGCAAAGGCCCCCAAATAGGGACAGATTTTAAAAATTATTCTTATAAACTTAGAAACTTGCTAGAATAACAGGTTGCAAGCATGCATCTTCTAAAGGATATGAAGTCTGAAACTCAAATATGTCATTATTTAATGACTTCAGTTCTCAGTGATTTGTCAGAAAAAGTACAAATTTTATGAGGAACAGACCAAAAATATGAGGTAAAAATCTGGACATTCTGTGAAAATCTGGGGGTGATGGGAGCCTAACATTCCTGGGCTAGGTAAAAGCCTTACAGCCCATCCATTCCTGCCTGGGAATCCCAACAGGCTTTCCATTCCATGGCAGTAGGTAGGTGGTAGGGACCAGATACTCTTGCTTGTCCTGCAGGGCAGCCTTCCGTTTCCATTTGAGAGCACTCCTGTCCCTCTTGACAGCTTTTCTGACCTCTGCTATTGCTTTCTCCAGAGAGGTAGCAGTCTTTTGTGTACTTAGTTCCCCTCAGTTGATGACTATAAAGCAGTCATTGAAGTCTTGGTAGGTGCTTAGGTGCTTAATCCACTAGGTGTAACATCTAGTACTCCTGCAAGATGTCACCTCTGTGATGGGCCAAAACCACCACCCTCCCCCAGGATGGGTGATTTGGCAGCGATCATTTCTCCCTTACTTCCCAGCTAGCTCCTACAGGCATACAAGATATTAATTGAACTTGAGTAGCCTATGCTGTAGTCAGGGATTTATCCTTCTGTGTCTTATAACTGTCTCTTTTGTAAGAAGGCTTGAAATGTTATGGTAAGTGACAAGCACAATGAATATTCTGCTGGTAGACTAGTGCAGTTTGGAGATTCTAGTTCCTGTTCAGTTTACTGAGTCTTTTCTGAGTACTAATCTACATGGTTGTGGTTTTCCTGAGATTTGCATGCAGCCCTAATTCAGATGTTGTCGTAGGCTTTCTGACAGCTTAGTAGCAATTAATGTTTCAAAATAAAGGAGGTCCCATATGACCATGCTATTTGCATATAAATTATTGCTGTGCCTTAGACAAAAAATAAGTGAATTGAGAAAAAGCATAAAAATATGGGTCTGGTCATATAGCTCTGGGTCATAATTGTCCTATAAATATGCTTGTGAATTTGCATGGTCAGTAGTTGCTCTGAAAAACCTAACCAAACAATGAGAACAACGTTGTTGAAACTCAAGACAACTTAATTTTTTTATTAACGTTGAATGACCTGTTTTGCAAATAACTTGTGAACCTTTGTATAGCAGTTTCATCTAGGCCATAAAGCCAGCTCAGTAAGCAGTTTATCCTGATTGAGTTAAATGCTTGGTTTAGGTTCACTAAGATAGCACATATTATTTTGCAGTTAATTGTGGTTCTCATGATAGAATTTATCAATGGCAGTAGTGGTACTGTGGTACTCTAGTTTTTTCAAGAGCTATGCTGTTGATCATTTAAAAAGCAAAAATCTTTAAAATGAAAATTGCTTACTTCCAACATATATGCTTTTTGTTATACCAAGCACAACTGTAGAGTACTACACTTCATCTCAAAATGGATCCATTTATGTCTGCAAAATTCAGACATGATTTTACTGAATGTTGGGTTGTTATTTAAATATTGCAGTACCTTTTGTACCTGTTATACACAACTGTAAATTTCCCTTATTTAAAGTCTGATCATGGGCATCAGCCATATTCTTCAGTAAAGGCTGTCCCTGTCCGCACCAGTTAGCTTAATTGGATTATTCTGCATGGGTACACAATGTACTGTATGTGTTATACTGCATAGTACAGCAAACATAACTGTTCACTTTATACTATCAGGGAATATTTGGTATACATGTCATTTATTTTATGTAAGTGATAATTTCTCCCAGAAACATACATATGCAAACACACACACACACACACACACACACACACACACACACACACACACACACACACACACACACACACACACACACACCAGCTAAATCTGCCACGTAATCAAACTTAAGATGAAAGCATACAACAAATTCAATTTTTCTTAAAATCTGGAAATCATTTTGTGAAGCAAAATTCCATTCCATCTGTGGAAAGAAAATAATAGAAGCATATTTCACTTGGAAATCCCTAACGTTATAAAATACATTCATATTAAAGAATGTGTGGCATGCTTTTTTCAGTTTTCCCTAGCATTTCAATACAAATTAGAATAAACAAAAATATTAAAAAGAAAATCAGAGGGAAATCCATGTCAGCTGGCTATATTAAAATGTAATTTATGTTAATTAGTTTCAGTATATTTTATTTATTTCCTTATCCTTATTATCTTAAACTTCGCTGATACATGTAGTTGCAGATTCGTGTGGGATCATATTTTTCAGTTTCCTATCTAAGGGTATCTTTGAATCAAGGGAGGGAACTAATGTAAATGCTAAGGCATGTCTGAATTAAGTTTTTATTTCTGTTTCTATATTTCATTAAGTCATTTAGAACATTTAGAGCACATGCTAGGTGTGTGGAAAACCCCTTAAGCTGCCAGCTGGGTTCTTGTGTTCCCCTTATTACCTGTTTAGCACCGTAATCAAGGAGTAGCACAAAAGGTGCAGGATCTTTCAGCTAGTAAATGGTTGCTTTGAGCAGCACAGTACAATAACAATCAATGTGATTGCCATGTTTAGTCTGGAATGTGGGAACCGAGACAAATGCATTTGCTGCCAGGCAGCCTGCTCTTCTCATCACACTTGGCAATATCAAGCAAGCAATTTCCAAATTAAGCAAAAGGAAAAGACTGAAGTGTTTCAGTTAGCAGTCATGACAAATAGCTGTTCAAAATGCCTATTAAATGAGATGCTAGAAAAAAAAGAAAGGCTCTTCAGATGTGATGTGATCCTGGCTGCTTCTTGGAGATCATCTGTAGACATATTTCTGAATGCCCCTTAGTGTATTAACACATCATATTTAACAGGTGATGTTATTAAGACATATGTAAGAATAGCAGCTATAACAGCATTCATAAGAAAAAGATTAGAGTTTTTCGCTCATGTAGATCACTGATGTTCCTCTTTTTATTTTTTTTGTTTTCTTACTGATTGTTATTAGGTGTGTATGTGTTTGTGAGTGTGTTTGTGTTGGGGGTGGTCTGCCTACTGCTCACCAACAATCATTCATTCGTGTGTGTGTGTGTGTGTGTGTGTGTGTGTGTGTGTGTGTGTTGGTGGGACGTCTGCCTACTGCTCACAACAATCATCCATTCCTATTAGGGCAAAAGTCATGATATGGATTCCCTGCACTATAATACTGTGAGCTTGAGTCATTGAACCTGTATCTTTATTCCTGCCCTTGCAGATAACATTCATTATGTAGCGAACACTGCTGAACATGTGCACCCACTAACACCCCCACCACTACACACACACACACACACACACACACACACACACACACACACACACACACACACACACACACACACACACACACACACAGAGACACACACACACACATTCTCAACCACCAGTGAACACATGTGCATCTGGCAAAATGACAGGGTAAACCTCTTAGCCTCCTGCCACATATTTTCATCACCACCCGACCCTCCTGCACCCAGGTTACATTATATTACATTTGTTTGATAGCAGAAGGAGACAGTAAGCATATCTAATCCTGTTTAAGTGCATTTAACATAGTACCTTCCCTTTATACTTGTCTCCCTCCCCAACATCTTCTCCATCTGGGTTATGCCCCTTTTGATTTCCTTTGCACCAACCATTCTAAAAATGCATTTTGCAGATGCTCAGCTCTCTCCAAGAAAAAGCACTTACAGAGATCCATGAAATAGGGGGTCCTTAGAATCTAGTTTGTTTGTCTTTTCCTCCCTCCTGTCCTTTTCCTGCTAAGGATGACCCCTTTACTTTTGCCTCACATAACCTTGTACACCCATATTGGATCCCCCCACCATTTTTGCTTTTACTGACAAACCAACTCCTTGAGTTTCTGGATATACTCTTTTCTCTCCGTGACATGTTCCCTTCAGGTGACTTTCTTCTGGAAACAGTCTGGAAGGCTGATATTGTTGTCTTTGTACAACCTACAGAACTGCACACAATACTCAAGGTAAGTCCTGACCAGGTTCTCATATAATGAAAGCATGTTTTGTCTTCTAGAATCCACTCCCAGGGATATGCCTCAGCATTCCAGCTGCTGCTGATTCTACACTGTCATTCCACATCTGCTGGTTCAGTTTAGGTGTATCCAGCACATTCAGATTCTTTTCCTGCTGTTTGCCTTCAGTTCTACTCCCCTACAAGCTGACATTTCACACTAGGACTGCTATGGCCCAGGCTCAGTATTTTTTGACACACTTAACTTAACCTGCAACCTTTCTGCCTACTTGGGAAATCTTTTTAAATTCTTCTTTTGACTATCCTCCTCATCTTCTGCTACTGCAGCCAACTTTGTTTCATTAGAAAAACTTGTGACACTATTCAATTTCCACACGTCTGAAATGAACAAACTGAAACAAACCAGAGTGTCTTGGGGCACATTCATCAACTCTGTCCCATTGAAACTGCACCAATATCCAGTTACTTGGGGGTTTGGCTACATCAGAGGCTAAATTCCCATCACCACATTGCAACAATAAAACAATAAATAAAATTAAATTAAATTACTCTTCTGGTCCTGGAATATATCCCATTTCCTAGGCCCAGAAAGTATAGCTGCTATAGGAAAACATGTTTACATGTGTCTCAACTTGAACATGGGCTCTTTGTTACCACAACAGCTTCCCAAAAGATCTCCAAATCTCTGCAGGTTGCAGCAAAAACATGCAGATTCATAATCAACTCTTTAGACGTGAACATTATTGTCATCTGCTACTAAAAGCTAAATGGTACTAAGCAACATACGGATCTAGTATTCGGCTCCTTATTCTACAAACTCATTACAGATGACACATTTAACCAATTTTCTAGTCATCTTCTAATAAGACAAGCATCAGGCTATCACCTCTACACTTGGAACCCCAACATTCCTTCATTTCACACCCCACCAACTAAACTCTCAGTCAGTTGCCACCATTTCTCACTTCTTGCCCCAACATTATGGGAATCCCTTCTATTCTCAATCAGAAACAATAACAAATACAGCATGTTTAAAAAAAGGACTAAAAAAAACCTTCATAAATAATTTAATAACAACCTTTACTAGGAAATTACTTGCTCCTTAACAAAAACTAATACCCAATGTCACATAAAACCTGTTTTATCTTTTCTAATCATATAAAACACACTCGTACACACCCACCAACCTTCTCTTACTCCACACACTCACATTAATACCTCTTAACCCTGTCTACCTTTCAGTTTATACATTGATGGTAGCAAGTACCTCTGATCTCAGTCCTTTCAGTGGTGAAAAAAGATATGTATATGAACTCTTCATCAATCTCAAATATACATGTATATTCTGTTCTACATACTGTTGTGAATTATACTCCTGTACTAAATGCTGTCTGCATAAAACAACTTGTTAACACTTGGCTAGCAAGAGTAGCCTACTTTAGACACTGCCTGCTTGTTTTAACTGGAGCAAGAAAGGATGCAAATAAACTGGGAAGTAATGTGACAGGATATGAGGTAGGAGAGGAAAGTCATTTCAGAGAAGAGGGAAAAGGTTTTGGTGATTGGAAACTTATCATCAAGGAGATTAAGATCATTGGCAAGAATAACAACAGAGAACAAATCACAATGAAACCAGTCTTATAAGACATGGGAGGAGATGACCAAGATGGGTCACCAGGTGGTGCATAGACATATTGTGGTATTTTCCCCATACAGCTACACCTACTATCACTCAATCTCTGTCCTCACAACCTTCCATACCAATTCCTCTTTATTCCCCAGTAATGAAGCACCTTTTGTTAAATACCTATAGAATTGTATCTTAGAACTAGACTAACCGTTTCTCAGTATCAGCACTGTTTACTTAGTCAAATTTTCTGTTACTTACTGTTTTTCACTCTACATGTTTCACTCAGATATGCTGCTAATTATTTTTATGTAAGATACGTTCTCTAAAAATGTCATGTACTGTACTTTAAATATGTTATATCATTAATATGATGTCTACTACACTTAAATCTAGTGTATTTTAACTTTATGACAATGTAGAGCTTTTCTCCCTGGGCCTCCACTGAAAAAGGGCTCTTGCTCAGTCAGACTTTTCCCAGTCAACAAATGTCAAATAAATAAATAATACACACAGTTTAGTGACCTATGAGATGAGAGGGTCTATATTAGATAATCAAACTATCAAACTTTCAAAAGTTCAAGTGTCATAACAGACATATTAGATAATCAAACTATCAAACTTTCAAAAGTTCAAGTGTCATATGGTCGACACCATATGATTGAATTTTTGAAAGTTCAAACATTTTAACGGAGATCTCCATACAGCCCAGAATGGGAAGATTTCCCTTTTCTGCACTGTAGTGCAATCTTGGAGTTGTTATATTTAAGGAGGTTGTGTGTGAGGGGTGCAGTGGGGCTTGTCCCCTGCTTAAAATGTTCAGGTAGGTTATTTATGTGGTTTATTTTGTTTTATTAGATGTTTGAACTTTTAAAAGTTCGATCATATGGTGTCGACCATATGACAGTCGAACTTTTGAAACTTCGATTATCTAATATAGACCCAAGATGAGACAGTTGAGGTGGTAACCAGGTCTTAAGCTATCTTTGTATATCCTGTACATATGCAGGCTGTTCCACAGCTATTTTGTGGCCAGATAATTGTGTCCATCAGTGCTGTGACCATTTCACATTCTTTCTGTACAAACTATAATAAAGGGCATGCTATTAAAATGCCACTTCCTGTACCAGCATATTACCCCCTGTAGTGCTCTGTACACCTTGATCCTCCCTTAAAATGTGCTGCCATGACACACACTACGTATAGAGACCATTGTGTCCTATGCAACATGTCCTTTCTTAGGTGGGCATAGCCCATGGTGTGCAATCCTGCAGTTGGACATAAGAGCGCCAAGCAATTATATTGCACTCTCACACCTACATATACCACTTTCTCTGTCTCTGTATTGCTGACATCCACCATGCCTGCTGAGTACAGTGTGCATTACTAGAAATGTTGTGTTCCTTCAGTATGTTTATGATGATGAGGAAATTTATCATGAGTGTTGCTGAATTGCTACCATAACTCAGTGCTCTTATCTACACTAACCAGTGCTACCACACTTCTCCCAGGGCTATGGCCTCGTGTACACTTTATGCTCAGATATGGAGCCTGTATTCAGAAGCATAGCTCAGTGGGGCAAAGGTGGCAGCCACCCTGGGCGCAAAGTATTGAGGAGGTCGCACTGGGTGCCAGAGGTGCTTTCTATGCCTCTGCCTGTGTTGCTCATAGTGCTTCAACTCTGCACTGTGGAGGTTTGTGGTACTGCCCTATTGCTGCACTATGACGTATGTCATATTATGTCTAAATGGGTATCTGTATGAATGGAACTATCATTTTGCTCCTTAGGTGAACCTGTGTGAGGAGATATGGCTTCTTCCAGTGCTGGGAACAGTAGAACACTTGCCTGGTGTCTGAAGGAAAGCAAAATTTTCTTCTGACTCCATAGCAACTTTGATGAGGGCCTGATGAGCATTATGATAGGTCATTGCACAAGGTGGGTGCCTGGCACAGATTTTCCAGAAGGGTGAGTGATGCTACTGGCATTACTGATTCTGGTGAGCAGTACAGGCATCATTAAAGCAACCAGCAGTAGTGGCACCCTAACATAAAATATACCAACTCTGAGATTGCACTACTGTGCAGAAAAGGGAATCTTCCCATTCTGCACTGTACAGAGATCTCCGTTGAAATGTTCGAACTTTTAAAAGTTTAATCATATGGTGTCGACCATATGACATTCGAACTTTTAAGTGTTCGACAACGTGATATAGACTTTCCACCTTCTCTTCATCTACTACAGAAGGGATTCTCTCCAAGAAAAAATACCTTTCTCCCCCCATCTGTCACTCCTTATGGTTACTCATGTGTTTTCCTCTGCTTGCTATTACCCCCTTTTATAAATTTCATTTCTCTCCCTTTCCTCTTCATTTATATATGGACATAGTTGACCTTTTGGAATGGGCCAAATGGCAGAACTGAAGAACCACCAAACAGAAAAAGGCAGAGAGAGAACCAGTTTCCAAACCAAGGGCATTCTAATCCTCCTCAAAATAATTACTACAAATGAACCAAGTAGTGAGAATGCTGGCTATGTTGTCAATCTGTCCGGGTATGTATTTTCAAGCAGTGAACTTTCTGTGTTGAACTGTGGTCTGAAGTTTGTTCCCACTGTTGTTCTCTAGCTATACGATGAGAAAAAAAGACATTTTGGACTGGTTAGGAAATTAAAATTGAAATGCATGTTTGATAATGTAAATAGTACTAAACAAAATTAGTATATTAATGCCAGTGATTCTAGTATGGAAGAGAATTATTTTTCTTGTGATTGTGATGATGAATTCAATGCATACAGCTTATTTGATACTAGCTGTGTTAAAACACACAACGGTTATGTTCCAGGTTTTTTATGCTGACAGTTATTTTCATAAAACAGTAGATTGTTTCACTGAAACTGAATTAAATATGTATTTAAATCAAAGCAGAATATTGTTTACAATTTAACTAGAGAAGAGTGGTCAGCAGTATTAAAAATGACTAAAAATGAACAGCTGGTTTTTAAATCTGCTGAAAATGGAACCAAGCTAGTTGTGATGCATATATCCCAGTATCTGAAGATGTGCCATGAACATTTGAATGACAATTCAGTTTATTCAAAGGTAGATACAAGTCACTATTTGGGAGCCTTAGTTGAATTCAAATCTTTACTTAATAAAGGTGTCAGGTTAGGTTACTTAACTGCTGATGATGTTCAGAAGAAATGTCCAAGAAGAACGTGGTCCAAAGCCAAAAAAGAATTTAGTGGATAAAAACACCACAGAGAAATTGATTGACCTAGGTTTCGTCTTTACTAAAGACTTCTTCAGAATGCCAGCACATATCCAAACCATCCTATTTATACTAACACAAGCCACACCCCCTAATAAAATAGATTTAATTGATTAACTTTAAAAATCAGACGAATCAGGATGGAGATGATGGAAATGTCACAGTAGCGGGTAATGAAGCAAGCTATAAAACCCACCATAATAGAGTGGAGAGCCCTTTAGCAGAAGTTCCAAGGCATTCAGAGAGGATATGCAACAGAGAGACATCATACGAGGGGAGAGATTTTGTTCGGACAGGAGCACGACCAAAAGTTTGGAACTCTTCAGCGAAGTCGCAGGAAACTGTATGGAAATCGAGGTAACTGTTTCTGATGAGGTAGTGGATTATAATACTGCCTCTTATATTTGTTCTCTTGAAACAGGGTTTAATAGGAGTATTGGTATCGGTGGTTTTGAGCCGATAATAGACACTAGTTTGGAGGTTACAGTTGCCTCTAAAGGCAATAACAGTACAGATGATTATGCAGCTAACATATGTTTAGAGGCTTGTAATTAAGAATTCAAAAATTCGGATTTAAACCAGGTGTTGGACAATGGGTCTTATATCTCAGTGGATTGTGAATGCCGGGGAAGATCAGGACATTTTACTTGATTTAAGCATACATCCGTTTCGGGATGATTACACTCATATATCGTCTAAAGACCATACAGTTGTATATTGGGTTTCTGAATATGAGACTGGTTTGTCTAATAATAGTGCTGATAATGAGCATGTTGTGTGTTTAGATCCGGATAATATTAGCCCTAATTTGATGTCGCATATTAATGTGGAAATATATAATTCTTATAAATATAGTGATGCATATGGGGGGGGTTTCTTCCCCGGGAAAAAATTCTCATTTGCAGCCACAATTTCATGGATCTGGTTTAAATGAAACAATTTTATTTAGTAATAGTAATAATATTAATATTTTAGATATGTTAGACTTAGAAGATGATGTAGGGGCACAGTCACAAAGTGGATTTTTAAGCCATCCTGATGTTTTAGAAAATCATGCACATGATTTTAAATTATTCAACTATTCATATTATGTTTTTCGTAGGGATCACGTGGAATTGTTTTCTAAGGGTTTTACATATGTACCTTGTAAAAAAGGAAATTTAGTGGACACCATATTAGATTTGAAATTATTTGTGCGTAAGATGAATCTAAAGGCCTATTTTGGTAATATGGGTGGTCTGGATAAACAGGAAATTCTTTTAAAACCTAGTTTATTTAATCCACCCATGAATCCATTGGTTGCTATATTTGATAAAATATGTGAATTGCAGATCAGGGAGCATTTTAAACAATATTCTAGGATTATACCTGTTAATTTGACTGATAATGAGGCAAAACTGATTAAGGAAATATTAAGTATTGCTAATATTCGCATTATGAAGCCAGATAAAGGCAATGGGGTGGTTATTGTTGATAATAATGATTATGTGAACATTATGATGTCTATGTTACATGATGATGCATACACCCAAATTAGTGTGAATGAAATTAATGTTGCTTTTAAAAAGTTGGACCTTATGTTGGAAGATATGTTATATCAGGGGGAAATAACGGAGAAAGAATTTGAATTTATGATTAATGCACATCCAGTAGTTAGTAATATATTTGGGATTCCCAAGATCCATAAAGGATTAGATAATGTTAAATTTAGACTCATTGTTAATGGAAAACGAAGTAAAACTTGTTTTATCAGTCAATTTCTTGATTTTCACATGAAACAAGGGTTAAAATGTTTTCCCTATATTTCTAAGGATTCTTGGGATTTTTAGAGAAGGTTAAAAATATTAAGGTCAACGATAATACTGTTTTTTTGACTATAGATGTATGTAATTTGTTTAGCGTTATCCCACATGAAATAGGTCTTACATGGTTACAACATCAGTTATGGTCTACGGGTATATATGAACAAGATCAGATTAATATGTTTATTAGATTGATGGAAGCAGTATTAATTAATAATTTTTTGTTTTTTGAAGGACAATATTTCAAGCAGTGTACTGGAGTGGCCATGGAGGCCGCATGTGCCCCCATATATGCAAATTACATTATGGCCTATTGGGAGCAACAGTATTTGTTCACCAGTGTGTATTTTGATAATATTAAGATGTATACACGATATCTGGATGATATTTTTATCATCTGGGAGGGTGAAATTGACGAGTTGACTAATTTTATTAGTTATATTAATAACACTGTTGAGTTCTTAAAATTCACACGAGTACAATTTTGATACTATTACTTATTTAGATGTTAAATTGACATTAGATAGGGCTTCCATGAACATCAAGTCTAGTATTTATAGGAAGGCTACCTTTTCCAATTCATATCTGCAATACAATAGTTGGCATCCTAATCACCAAAAAAGAGGAATAATAAAAGGCCAAATGGTCAGAGCTGCTCGGATGGTCAGTGATAATCAAGAATTTGTGGATGAGTTGAATTATATGATTGGATTGTTTGTGAATAGGGGATATCCAAAAGATTTATGTATGGAATTATTTTTTGAAATCAAACATAAAAGGGATTTAGGTATGTATACACCTATTCTCAATAATCACAATGTAGTTCAGTATACCATCAATTCTAAGGGTAAGAATTTGGAGGGAGAATCCCCTTTTATGTTTATTTCCATTTTTAATGGAGATTCAGAATGGTTAGTTAACATGATTAAAAAGAACTGGGGTATTTTACACCTTGATAATAATGCTGGTATTGAGTGGGGTTCTAGTCCTAGATTTGTTTTTAGGAAAGACTGTGCATTTAAGGATATTTTTGAAAGGTGTTCTTACCCGAAGGCCTTGGTTACCAATAGAATTACTGGTAATTTTAAATGTGGGAGATGTTCCATTTGTGCATACATTATGCCCACAGGTCATAATTTTAATATCAATAAATATAACATTCATGTTTTGGGTCATTTTGATTGTTTTTCCAAGAATGTAATATATATGGCAAAATGCCAATGTTTGGTGTTTTATATAGGGAAAACATGTAGAAGTTTTAGAGAAAGGGTTAGAGAACATCTTTTAGATATTAAGCATTTAAAATCTACCAATGCATTAGCTAGACATGTAGTCAGTAATCCTACACATGAATTCAGGTTTTGTGTGATGCAACAAATTAAACATGATTTACAAGGGAAGGCCTTGGATGTCCATCTTGATTTATGTAAATTTAGATGGCAGATTAAATTAGATGCACACAAATATCCCGGTCTAAATGATTATTGTTCTATTAAACCATTATTAAGGCTGAAAAATATTACCGGGTAGTTTTTTTTGTGTGCCTTTGGGTTCATTATATACATACATTTTTTCAGGTTTATAATTATTAAACACAGTTTTATTGTTTTTTTGTATGTGTTAATTCATATTAAATGTTTTTATGTATACAATATTTATTCATGATTGATGATGTAATTTTTAAAGTTAATCAATTAAATCTATTTTATTATGGGTGTGGCTTGTGTTAGTATAAATAGGATGGTTTGGATATGTGCTGGCATTCTGAAGAAGTCTTTAGTAAAGACGAAACCTAGGTCAATCAATTTCTCTGTGGTGTTTTTATCCAATAAATTCTTTTTTGGCTTCGGACCACGTTCTTCTTGGACATTTTTAGTGTTTGGTTCTTTGTTTGGTTTACGATGTTCAGAAGAAGCTAACTGAACAGTCATAGTGTTGCCACATTCTACTGTTTACCTAAAATTCACAAAAATATACAGGCCCCTCCGGGGCATCCTATTGTTTCAGGTAGAAATTATTTTACTTATAATCCAGGACAATTGCTGCATTTCCTGTTGCTACTCAAGGTAGTTTTATTACCTGCTTATGTTAAAGATATTTTTGATTTTTTAAGTAAGTTAAGGACAGTACAATGGACTAATAAGATGTATTGGGTGACTCTAGGTGTGAAAAGTTTATATGCTAACATTAAACATTGCCATGGCCTTGAGACAATTAGATTCTTCATTGTGAGTCACCCGACACAGAATATATTGTAGATTTAGTTAACTTTTGTTTGAAGAATAACTATTTTGAATTTGATAGCTAAGTTTATCATCAGAAATGTGGAACAGCTATGGGGGTGGCTTTTGCCCCCTCATATGCTAATTTAACCATGGGCTTGTTTGAAGTTGAATATGTTTATAGGAAAATATTTTTTGTCAACATGTTAAGTGTTATTTTAGATTTATTGATGATTTAATTTTTTTATGTGAAGGAGGGGAACAGGAAGTGCAGAATATTTTGGATGAATTACAAGTAAACAGATTTAATTTTACATTTGATGGCATCCAAATAGGGAAGAAGGTGTCCTTTTTGGATGCAGATTTATTACTTAAGAAAGCTGGAATACTAACTACAAAAGTACATAGGAAATTTCAGGGGGATATATATTATTTGAAAGCAACAAGTTGTCATCCTGGGCATATGATTGATGCCTTACTTTATGGTGAATGCAAACATCTTTGTAGACTATGCAGAGATGAACAAGATTTTTTAAGGGAGATAGGTTATACTTTTGAGATGTTCAGAAAGTGTGGTTATGGTGAAGATATAATTGCTAAGACATGGTCTAGATTTAATAAAGAGTATATAGAAAACAACAATAGAAAATGGAAGGGAATTTCCAAATTAAATAACAATACTGAATCTGGTTGTGAAATGTATTTTGTAACCACATATAGTGGATTTAGCAATAGGTTTTATGAGATAGTACAAACAAAGTGGCAACTGTTATCATATTTAAAGGTTGGAAGTTCATAGATGCCTAACAAACCTGTTGCTTCATATAGAGTAGGTAGGAATATTAAGAGCTTTTTGGTGAAATCTAGGTTCTGCAGACCCAATGAGGTCTTATATGAGTCATTAAAAACAAAAGGGACAGTAGGATTTGGCAAATGTAAGGCATGCAAATTTATTATGCCTTATTTTGGACTCTTAAATGGTCGAAGATTTGAAGTTTGCGGGAATTATAGATGTGACACTGAGGGCATCATTTATGCCCTCAGATGTCCCTGTAATACGTTTTATGTGGGTGAGTCCAAAAGGGCTTTTAAAATAAGGCTATTAGAACATGTTTGTGCTATATTAAATAAAAAGGAACAGAGTTCAGTGGCACAACATTTTTTGGCACCATATGGTAGTGCTGTTCATGGTTTACAAGCCACAATTTTAGAAAAAGTAGAGTGTGAGGCTTTTTTTGGGGGGTGGCGTCAGCAAGAATAAACTTTTTTATAAAGAAGCAGTGTATATATTAAAGTTTGATACTTTGTTTCCAAAGGGTATGAATGTTGATTTTAATTGGCATGTATTACTTTAAATATTTTGCTTATTTATTAGTGTATGTAAACCAAGTGTGTGATGTGAAGTAACTGTGTACTCCAAGAAGGCAGTGTATGCCAAGATGTCAGAGAGGAATACATTTTATTCATTAGGTTCCTGGTCTTTGTTCTTTGTTGTATTTGCTACAGTTGACATTTTTCTCTGTTAGCACTTTTTGGGCTGTTGGCCACAGCATGTGTGACAGTAACATGGCACTTAATTTCGTATGTGAGCTCACATAGTCCTGGACACATTTGGGCATACTTGTCTGCTTTTCCTGTGATGTTGAATGGCCTGACTGCATGCACATAGCTAGTTTGGCTCTTTAATCGAACCAGCCTCATACTACTTCTCTGATAACACATTTCTGATGCCTCAATGTGCAGTCAGTTTTTTGGGCTCCAACTACTGTATAAGCCCTACTACCTATATGAGAAACTATGGGCCACTTTATATGTTACAGATTGGTGGATATTTAGTACTGAGCAGGAGTGAAGCATGTGTCTCTGAAAACAACCGGCCTAGAACTCCAAAACTGATTTGACAAACTAAAGCAATAATAGGGTTGTTATTTTTGCACAAAGTACCCTATAAGAAACATGATCCTTCCCACAAAGATAGATTACAGTAAGATAACACTTAGCCATCCACGGAGAACCGTCAAAGAACAAACTGTCACCATTTTGAAAAGACAGCAGCATGGATAAATTGCCAAACACAGAGATGACCCAAAAGAAAAAGAAACAGACAAACCAATAAATCAATAAAAAGAACACACATTCCAGTTCAAATACATAACAAAACAGGTATCAGGATTCAGATATATAAGACTGCAAATTGAAACTTAGCAATACCTGATCCATGACAACAGTATATATATATATATATATATATATATATATATACACACACGTGTGTTTGTGTGTGTGTGTGTGTGTGTGCGTGTGTGTGTGTATGGGTCTGTGTCAGATGATCGACTTTTTAGAAACTCCAAAAAAATATCAAAGAGACCATATGATCGAGTTTCCAAAAACTTGAGCATAAAAAAAAAATCTACCTTTTTACATTTTTGCGGGGGGCAAGCCCTTCTGCACCCTCAGCATCCTCTGCAAATTATATATACCAACTCCAAGATCACACTACAGTGAGGAAAAAGGTACATTTCCTGATCCTTGCTATATCGCGATCTTCATTCAAAATCTTTGAGTTTTCAAAAGCTCGATCATATGGTCTCGACCACATGGATTTCGTATTTCAGAAAACTTGATCAGCTGATAGGGACCCATATACAGATAACGTACATATACAAAAGTTGAATTTATATATGTATATAGTGTACATATATATATGTACACTGACCTGTACACTGGCATTCAGTGAACCTCCTTTTGAGTTTTAAGAAGCTCCACTAACAGACGTTCTAATATCCATGTTCTCAGTGAAAGTAACTTCTAAAGATACATTGCTTCTTTCTTGTGCAATATTCACATTTTCCTAAATGGTTTACACTTACATCTGCATGTTACTAAGTCTCCCTTAGTTGTTGGAATACTCTTCCATGAAATTTGAGTCTTTTTTTTTTTCTTAATACAAACTCTTACTCTGTCTTGTACAGTTTGATGCATATTTTAGCCTTGTTTGTCTTAAAATAATTTCTGTGCATACATTTCAATTTAACATGCGCTGTGTGATATCTTTTGCTAATTTATCATGTTTCCTAGAATCCCATTTCAACAAAATGTGTAACCACCCTCTGGAATAAGTCAAAGACACCTGTCCCCATCTCTGCTTCGGGTCAACCTCTTCATCACTAAAGGTACTGGCTAATTATATTTCTACTCCTAAAACTTGCTGACAAATTTCAAAATCCAAATATTTCTCAACAGTTATATGTTACAACATTACTCAATTTTTTAATCATCATCTTTTACAAAGTGTCCGACTTATGGGTGCCATCGGTGGACACTATCATGTGACACTGCTAATAAAAAATCTACATCTGTCACTCAGTACTATCTGTGCTGTATAATATACTCAAAATCTAACTAGGAGCAATTCCAGAAGTCACCTGCAGTACTTTAGTTGTATTATTCTCAGTCGAGCTAACATATAAGACACTAGCCTTCATCTCTTTTGGCTGCAGGGGTACCATTATATTTCCTTTGTTGCTTCCTGGAGACTAAGTCTATCTTCCTTTCTCCACCCAGAGTCAGGAATTTACTTTCTTAGGTGACAGTGCCCTTGCTATATTTCTATAGGCAGGTATTCTGTC
This sequence comes from Protopterus annectens, assembly GCF_019279795.1. Classification (NCBI taxonomy): domain Eukaryota; kingdom Metazoa; phylum Chordata; order Ceratodontiformes; family Protopteridae; genus Protopterus; species Protopterus annectens. The sequence continues at coordinate 585,726,085 of NC_056732.1, forward strand.
TCTTAATAACTAGTAGAGAATTTGTCTGTCTGCCTCACATCCCCTTCTGTGCTTATCAGCATGTTTCTTTGGTTCAGAATCAGTTTTATTCTCTGGCCCATACCCTGGTTTAGCAGTCCCTATGCTACATGCTCCTCAAGGTAGAACCACTAGTTCCAGCCCCACTGGATAAACTGTAAGCCAGATACAATCAATTTACATTTAAGTGACTATTGTCAGGATGTTGGCAGACCTTCAAATTAAAGGGCTGGAAAGTTACAACGTATTGTAATAGATTTGGACTACAAGCTTGGTTTCTGTACGGCAACTGTAAAGGGGGCATGGTCAGCTACTATTGCAAACTTTCTGCATATCAGACAATAACATAGGGTGGTAAGAATCATTAAATTGCAAGGCACTCTCTCTCTCTCTCTCTCTCTCTCTCTCTCTCAATTGTTAGTATTTATCAGCATTACTAAGTTTTCTGATGATATAACAAATAGCATATTCATCCTCATCAATAACTTGAAAAGAACTACATCTGTGCCTACCTCAGAGGCATCCAAGTATATAAAAATTGTTTGGAAAATCAGGAGCTATTAGTATAGCTTACAAACACATCATATTTTTCAATTTTTTTGCATCTTGCTGTGCTTTAGCCAGCTTTCCACTTAATGTTCAAGGGACCCCTACCCTTGGTCAGGTCAGCCAAAGGGGGCAAGCAGTGGTAACAAAGCTAAGAATGTATTTTTTATATTAGATAGCCACGCATAGAAAAGCCTTAAATTGATTGTTAGTAGTTGATGTGGACCAGTTTTCTATAGTTTCAACTTTTTCAGTTAGAATTTCTGCTGTCCCTCAGCATAGTACACTGCCCAGTTAATGGACTTCTGCTATATATAACTTGCACTTATTTGAGTTAGCAGTCAATCCAGTTTGATGTAGGAAATTTAAGGTGGGTTGACCTTTAGCAAGATAACATTCTCAGTCATCAGAAGGTATTACCATATCAGACAGGTAGACCACTACGTATTTGGTATGGGGTTTGAGAATTTTATCCATAAGCCTCTGGAATGTTGCAGGTACCCTGTGGAGGCAAAATGCAAAGCTCTATATTGAAAATGCCATTTTCCTTGGCTTCTGGGACTAGTAGTATTGGCTAATAACTTTTGTTTAGGTCTAAAGTTGGACAGAAAGCTATCTTTTCCACTTTTTTTCTATCAGTTCATCTACTCAGGACATAAATAAAACTTAGATTTGTTGTTTAATTTTTGGGAGTCAACACAAAATTAGACACATGAGACTGAATCATCAATGCAATGGGACTATTTTGCTCACTTTGGGATACTTTAATAACCCAAATTTTGGCATTTTCTGTGCCTTTTCCTAGATTGTTAGCACTGAGACTCTGGTATCCAGTGTGGTTTAAAATGCACTTTCTCACCAGGTATGGTTTCCACATGATACTAGATTCAACTGATCCTAATGGGAACCATATCTAGGTATTCTGGCACCTTGTACAGTTCCCTGATCTGATGATCCCTTACCTCTAAGAAAAAGACAAAAACAAAACAAATGAAAAAAAAAACCCTGAAACTCTTCTCCTTTGAAAACTGTAGCAAACTGCTTGCCACAAATGTAGTAAGTGGCTTGCTACAGCCTAATACCACACATGAGGTGTTGACCACAAATGCAGCATCTGCATTTTAAATGGAGGTACTGCAGTACCACCCAATCCGCATCTCCTAATCGCACCCCATCTTGTGCCCAAGGAGGCTGTCCTAGTGATGTCTCTGCTAATGACCAACTCTAATTACTTTACTTATTTTCTATGAAAAATTAATAATGCCCCTCCTTTTATGACTTCAGGACATGCTGTGGGAGCCTTAAATTCTTCCAACCTACTGGCTACAGAAACACTGGCTTCTCAAAAAGGTATGAAAAAATGTATGTGACATAACTGTTCTATTTGTCAGTTGTCTCACCTTATATTTCACTTACTGTTTCATCAGGTCTTAATTCTCTGAGAAAAACATTTTTACTATAAACTCTCTGTTCTGTCTCCTGGACTGTCTAAATATGATCTCTTACTATAAGTATTATAATTGTTAATGTGCCTTGCAGGTTTGAAAACTGCTTTATCACACTTTTAGAGGTGGTATTTTTCTCCACTTATGTTTCTTTTTTATATCAAACACGCCTTGGGGATGTCTGACATGTAGAAGTTCAGACAGTGTGCATCCATTTGAGGGTTGTGATATTTCCAGAGGTTAACCAAGGCAGTACATTTTTCATAATTTTTCTTATTTCAAGTTGAGGCCATGGCCTCTTCTCTTATAAATGCATTTACATGATTTTCATCTTCAGTCAGATCACTCTCTATCAAATATAACTCACAGAAATTATTTTCTTCCACCAGGGGTTTCCTTATTTTCTTTATCCTTAGACCCCTGCTTCTGCATTTTACTTGGTCTCCATTTTTGTTATAACTGGGAGATGCTTTTAAGACTCTTTCCAGGTTTTCATTCTTCCCTTTTCTTTCATATTGCTAAGAAAACCAAGTTATTGCTTTTCATACCAAAGTCAGCATCTATGCAAAAATAACTTCCCCATCACATCATCAAACAGCACTCCTATTAAACTGTGTCCCACCCAAATCTACTTGGTGACATTATATATAACTACCTAAAGTCTGATATTCAAGCATAACAAGCTCTCAAAAAAGACCACAGAAAAAAAATATTGGACTCCTATATTATGACAAACAGTTCTTAAATAGCAATGCCAAAAAAAAAATCAGCCTCTGTAGATCCCCTACCTTGACTACTGTACACTGCCCTATCTGCACTAGCCTTCAGCTATGTCTACTAACAAAAATGGAATAATGTTATAACAAGATAGCTAAATTTACCCCTAACCAACATGCAAAATCTCACCACACCCCAAACTTAAAATGGTTAGGCTGGCTAGAACTACAATACTATGGCCGGGATTCACTAATCCTCCGTGTAAGACTAACTAAGTCTTACACGGAAACTGCAGTCTAAGAGTATGATGTCAGCACGTCATGCATATTCATGAGGGCATGCTGACTCAACTCTAAGGCTTACACGGAGCGTGCACGAGTGCAGGGGGCATGTCATACTGCCGAGCAGTCCAAATATCCACGCCCCTGCAAGTGCCTAAACTGCAAATGTCAACTGAAATGAGCGAGTCTGCTCAAATGTCCACATACCCAACACTACACTCCCCCACATTCTAAATCCCTGTATAAGTTTAAAATGTAAAACTTTCCTTTTTTTGTTATTATTCCCAATATAGCTGCCCGTATTTGCGCGTGTATGCGCGGGTTTGCCCATTGCTTAGCTACAGTTAGCAGTGTAGACATCGAAGAGGATAATAAACTATTTATATGCAAATTAAGCCAAATAGCAATGGCGTAGTGGTAGAGCCCTCGCACAAAGAGAAGGTATTCCCAGTTCGAGTCCCGCCACTCCACTACCTATTTTCTGTAGGAAATGTGTTCATAAAAAGAATTCCTGACATTTAGCTTTTAAATTTCAGTAAAATGCATTGAAATGGCCTATGTGGTAGTGAACGATATTTTATATATATATATATATATATATATATATATAAGAAGGTGGAATGGTCATGCATACTGATAAATGCATAAGTAACGTATCTTAAGCAATGTGAAGCACTACAAAGCAAAGTTTACTAGTATTAAGCACAGTTAAGTACAATTGCTCATAGCTTAGCACTGCTTTAATTAGTGCAATAGTTTTGCACAGAGCTGCGCATCGTGCCAACTAGCGCAAACAAAACATGTTCGCGCGGAGCTGCGCACTGCGCTAACTAGCGCAACGTTGGGCAACGTCGGACAACATCGAGCAGCGTAGAGCAACGTTGAGCAACACTGGGCAAAGTTGAGCAAAGTCGGCTAAACACAGCCACACCTCCTAGCCGATCTGACCAGTAGTAAAATAAAAAGCAATGACAGGCCTCGAACCCGGGATACTGTGCACCATAATCACAGTACTAAAGCACTAAGCCATGACAGCTTTAAATATGGATGCATTTCCAACACACTCATATATATCAGTGGAAGTTTACCCATTGCTAAGCAGGTTTGCTTTTAGCTGAGATTTTTCAAAACCGGCCAATCACAAATAAGTGCAAAAAATGAGGCATATTTAAGCTTCATAGGTGGGAATAATTGCCATAACTGGTTGTAGCTCCCATCTGCAGACAGTATGGCTGGTGCTGGAGAGGGCTCTTGTTTTCGAGCGCAACAGTGGGTGCATTGAGGAGTCCATCATCATGATGCAAGACTCCTGCAGGGCCAGTTTCAGGGCACTGAGTGCAAAGTGGAAGCCTGGAACCGTTTAGCACATGATCTCACCAGTGCCACAGGCATCCCTTGGACTGGTGAGCAGGTCAGACACCACTTCTCAGACCTGAAGAGATGCAAGGAGGACCGACTGAACCAGTGGATACAGGAGGCCCATGAAATGGAAAATGCCCCACTACTGAGTATGTAGCCATGGAATGAAGTATGTAAGAATTGCTATTGTAGTCTATGTTATGGATAGGTATGTCTCAATATCCCTTCATTTACTTCACAGCTGCAGGTGTCCGTGCTGTGAATCAGCAAGCCTATGTAGCTAGGCTGCTAAGGCTGCGCCACCAGGCAGGTTAGTAATTATTCTGCATGTGTTGTCATATAAAAGAAGTGATAGAGCCTGAAAAAGAGTGTTGTAACCCATTAATAAAGGTATAATGAGTGTTGAATAACTTCTCTGCATGTACTGTTATATAAAATAAGTGAGACAGTGTGAAAAGCTGTTGTAACCCATTAATAAAGGTATAATATGTCTTGAATAAAAGACCTTTGCATGCACTGATATATCAAATAAATGAGAGAGCCACTAGAAAAGTGTGTAATGTAATTAATAAAGGTATAATTCCTGCTAGTGTCCGTGTCACTTTCTTCGATATGTTGTTGTACCCTTGCATTATAGAAATAGTACTGTTGTATTAAGAGCAGTCAACCCACACATGGGTAGGCCCATATAAAGTGGATGAAGGGAGTGCCAATAGCTGTTAAGCATATATACAGTCCTCAACTGTCGGTTCATGGCCAGCATGTACAGGTTAATCTGGCACATGAGTAGCTTGTTATTGTGTTCCCCAGAAATGTCAGTGTGCTGCAAGAAATGTAGGGGGCTGTCAACATATACCTGATAATGTCATCTGAACACATCCAGATATGTAGATATATAAATATAAATGAAATATATAAATATGTAGCAGTAACATCTGCATCCAGGACAGTTTGTATGTCAGATACAGGTCAGGTATATCAAGAACTAGCAAAACCCATTTTACAATTTAACGGACATTGCCCAGTGTAATAATACATGTAGGGGATATATAAATGCAGTCAATAGGAATGTAGTGTAAATATATAAGTATATATAAGTTGTTAATGGAGGTATCTTTTTACACCCTACTGTATGTGCATAAACAATGCAATTCCACACCTCAATGGGTATGTCTAATCTCATAACATTTGTTGGGACACATGTCCTATTGGTTTATAAATATCTGCATTTACTTTGATGCATGTGCCCTGTTCACATACCACAATCTTGGTGGCCTGTTGCCACCAATCAATCCTGCATGCTGTTGGAATGTCCACTGTTGTTCTATATATGCATGTGTTATACTTGCTGTTCAACTGTTGGAACTCTGGTGTGTTGGGTTAATGGGAATACTATTGTATGCTGTTACAACTAAATTGGAATGCTGTTAGCTATTATTAACCCATATTGTCATTAAATCCTCCTAAACATAGAACGTATGGAAGGCCGGTCCCAGCGGACCCACCTGTCCCACCTCAGCTGGCGATGGCACCTGGCACCAGCAGGTCGGGTGCCCAGCCTGGGACCTCCTCCTCCATTGGTCCTCTGCCACCTAGGGGTGGAAGCAATGCAGGGGGATGGGGCTCATCCATCCCATGCAAGCATGGCTGGAGGAGGGCCACCTATCACCCTCCGAATGGTCCGGGCTGTGGTGTGTAGGGAGATCGAGCGTTCAGTCGCTGATCCTCTACGCCAACTCAAGGCAAGAGTGGCGTGACTCATGGGTGAGCCTGCCCCTCCTATGCAGCCCCCAGCACAGCCACCCTCCAGGCTGTGAAGGTGCAGTGGTGACTGCCCATGGGTGGGGATCTCAGTTCCACCGTTGCCATCTGTGGGCTCATGGCCTTGCGATTTCCAAACACCCTTCCCCATCAATGGTGTTCACCCACCCCGTGTGTCATATTCCATCCCTGTATGCATCTTGTTTGTCTTGTCTGTTTACCTCCCCAACCTACCTCCCAAAATATACCTACTTCCCCTACCCCACATTCCACTCTCACCTGAAAAAAAAAAGACGCAATCTGCTCCCACAAAGAAAATTACGCCCCATACATAGTTGCCCATTTTGCACACATGTCCGCTGGACACATAAACTGAAATTTAATTGGCAGTACAACATACTTCATTGTCTTCACCCCTCTCTAAGGGGTGGAAGGTTTCAAATTTCCATCCCAATTACTAGTATATGCACATCTGTTGCTGTTAAAGAAATGGGCAGCTGTGGTCCTTCCCTACACCCATCCTGCACATCCTGAGCTGTTTTCCCTACTGTCTTTCCCTCTTTGTGCCCCTTTTTCACCACTTTCCTATCTCCCCATTTTTTTTCTTTCAAATAAATGAGCACGGAAGTTAGCAGGAGTAAGCACCTTTAAGCAGTAGTTAGCGGGTTTGCGCGAGTGTGCACCTGTGTGCGCATAGCTAAGTATTGCTAAGCATCGCGCAAACCCGCGCAAACCCACTTATAACTGCTTAAAAGTGCCTTAGTCACCCTGCATGTGAGGGGCCTTGTTCTGCTCAGCAGCAAAATAAAACACCAATGTCAGTCTCGAACCCTGGACACACTAGGCTGCATGAAGTACCACTAAGCCACAGTAGATATACAGCAGGTTGTTGCTGAAATATATATATCATGCATCAGAAGGAGTGCATGTAAATGTAAGATAGAAATGCCATAACACAAAACCTGTTCTGTGGAACTTTATCAGCAGTTGTTGTGGAATAGCATTACACAACTGTGATAACAGAACCAGCCATTTTAGCAGTAAATAATGTTACAGCAGCACTTTACAACCCCCACACAGTATCATAGCAAGACAATCCCCACCAAAATGTACAAAATACCTGTGTGTTCAAGGTCCAGCAAGGATGTAGGTAGGCATACTTAGTACTGGAATTGTCCAGTTTTCATGAGCATCCTGTGCTAATGTAAAAAAAAACACAAACTGTGCAGAAGTGAGTACATTAATATCCACAGTATACCAGTTCACAAACAGTTCATGTGCCAAATGAAAACATCTCAATAACTACGTATGTATGGCAGCTAATTGTATAAGTAGAAAAGAAACTACTTACTCCCATGTATCTTGTGTTAGCATTTGTAGGGGTGAGTACAAATCTACACTGTCAACTGTGTACTGGAAGTGGCAACATTCAGGTCTGAGTACAACATTCACATCACTGGCTACACCCCTAGCATCAGTTATAAGAAGTATACCAACCTTCTGACTTACACAACGTTGTCCACAGCAAACAAGCATGGTCCCCACTTCGGAAAGCTGAAAGGGCTACGCCTACCTGACTTAGCAGTTTATAGCATTGGGTTGCTATGACAGTGAGTACTGCAAGTACCACACAGCATGCTGCATGCAATTGCCAAATGGTGGCCACCAATTGGTGTAGAGGCCATCACATGCACATGTGCAGATACCCATAAAAGCAGGCTGTACTTGCTGTCCACACATGCAATCATTTCATTGCAGGTACGGAGGGAGAGAGAGAGAGAGAGAGAGAGAGCAAGAGAGAGAGAGAGACATGGATGCAGATGCAGACAACAGCTGCAGAAAAAAAGAAAAAAAATATATCGAAAGAAAAAGTTATATATTGAAAGAAAAAAGAAAAAAATAAAAGAATATATTGAAAAAAATATATAGACAAAAACAAATATATTGAAAAAAATATATTGGAAAAAAAATATATATATTGAAAAATAAAAAATATATTGAAAATATATATATATATATATATATATATATTGAAAAAAATATATTGGAAAAAAATATATTGAAAAAATATATTGTAAAAAAAATTAATATATTGAAAAATAAATAATATATTGAAAAAAAGATAAATATATCTAAAAAATAAATGAGATATAATAAATACATCTATTACAAAACACACGGAAATGGCAAATACGAACACATACAAAGGAAAGGTATGTAACAGCTATGTATTTACTGGCATGTAGTAGATGTTTATGAAGAGTACTCTACATAGTTTGAATCATCCATATGTGGCAGCAGTACGTATCTATGCACAGATGCCCTTCATAACTACTTGCATGGAAAAATCAGTAGCTGTGTGCAGTGGGATATGACGGTGACATATGTAGTTCAGCATTAAATGTCAAACATTTGATCCATGTTATCTGTGTTCTGTACAGTAGTGTGTACAATGTCTGTTTGGGGGAGTAGCGCATACGGTTATATTTATTTATTTATTTTATTTTACATTTGTTGACCGGGCTAGTCTAGCTGGATACATGTCCATTTTCAGTAGAGGCCCGGGGAGATAAGCTCCAACAGTCATTACAAGCTTAAATAGAGAAAAGGTAATACAAAATTAAAATTTTTAAAACAGAGCTAGTTAAGATACAAATACACAAATATGATGGCAAAAATGAAAGGTAAAATCATACGATGTTTTAAAATAAAAATACAAAAAAAAAGGTTTTTTTTTTTTTTTTTTTTTTTTTTTTATTACAAATGTCATTCAGTGTATATATGATAGTATATATCTGCATAGATGTTATGTAGAGGGAGAGCTATCAGGATATAAGGAGAAGAGAAAGAACGAATCATGTAAGAAGAAAGGAGAGAGAGGAAGAAGGAAAGTTAATCTGGGTTGGTGCAGGAACAAAGCCAGTGTTTATTAAGATGCACTTTCAGTTGCTTTTTAAAAAGTGGTAGAGAGGATAAAGATGAGATATCAGAGGGGAGTTTGTTCCACATTTTTCCAACAGTGTTGGAAACGAGGGAGTCACCTGCAGAGTTTTTGGGTTTGGGAATATTAATCAGTAGTTTTTTAGAAGAACGTAGATGTTTCAGGTTATTGTATGGTGAAATGAGGTTAGAAAGTATTGGTATTTTAGTTGGGTAGTATAGAATCTTGTGAGCTATTAAGAGCTGTTGAAGTACAAGCTGGTTAGGAAGTTCAAGCCAATCTAGTTGTCTTAGGTTCAGTTATATAATGTCCGTGTTATATAAACATGGATGTGACAGAGTAACAAATGCATGATAGTCATATTAATGTGTAGCTTAGCATTGGCAACAGCTTTACCAGGCTAGTATGCTAATCTAGCATTTGCAGCTATATATACACCCTCTAATATTACTGTGTGCTCACATGTGACACCTGTTCATGTTGCAGCAAGGCCCAACAGGTCAGCCGTGAGGTACACAAACTTACAACAGTGTGGACCTTGTGTGTGTATGGCACACACATATGGAGAGATCTGTCTGTGTCAGATATATTAGCATCTGTACATGTGCATAGAGCAAGGAACATACTGCAACTGTTTGTGAAGGGTGGACATATATATATATATATATGTTGTTGAAGGTTGTTATGTGCATATTTCTATGTAGGTTGTAGTGTGTGGCAAACAAGACAGCATACAGTGCTGGTATATGATATGTGGTGGTTAAACGCTGTGGGTATGATTCGTCAGGTTTGCAGTGTTGCAGCTAATGAGGGCTGCTAAAGCTACATGGGCTGAGAACACCTTCAATGCATTCCTCACAACACTGTGCAATAGTATGACATAACTGTATACCTCACAACCTTCACATAAGTGATATCCCCACCATGAAAGGTGGACTGTATATGTGCCTATATGTATAGCTATATGTACACCAATGGATGTTTATATGTATGTGTGTATGTATATATATATATATATATATAGAGAGAGAGAGAGAGAGAGAGGGAGAGAGACAGGGACACCCTGGTGACAAAGCCATGGACTCAAGCTCAATGTTGACACAGCATTGGCATCCCTTCTTGCAAAAACTCTGTACCCATTAACTAACACATAGGTGGTAGTCTACTAAACACCGAAGGTGTGATAAGAGACCATGAAACACAGGGGGACAGTAGTCTCCCCTCTGATAATCACAGTGCCACACTAGTCATGTCATCTGTCTACGTGGCACATGTCATCACAAAAGGTGTGTCATCCAGGGAAATATAGGTCAGTGTTCCCCTCTACTCATCACACATAAAGCCCATTATAGAGTACAATGCCCCATGTGGTATGTACCTCACAAAACATCTACAGCAACTGGAAATGACACAGACATACCTCACAAAGAGTAATACCGGCCTCAAACAGATGCCCTATGCAGACCGTCTCACAAACCCACAGCTAGACTGTGTCACATACAGCCTACCCAGAGGTGACCTCTGCCTAACATACTAAGCTATGTCAAACCCACAGCTGTTGGACATGCTCCACGTAAACAGATCACAATCCCTACGAGCTACACACTCTAGGGACCTAAACCTTGTGACCTCAATAAACAGCACATACTGGAGGGATAGATTCCTATCTCAGAGACATCCCATACTCTGGAACAAACCACCTATCAATAGCAAACAAAGCTCCTAATTAGCGGTCATCATAAATAATCCTGATGATTGTATGGGAGATAGGAAATACACCACGGGAATCACCTCTGTGGCTCTGCTTGTCAGTGCCACTTGAAACGTAATTACCTGTGTGTCAAAGGCCAGGGTAGCGTATGGCTAGACCTCTATAGGCCCTAGGGCCAATAGCCTATTACCTACCTATGAAGCGATACACACCCACATGTACTTGTTGCAATAATTGCTTTGTGAGGTTGACTGAGTGTGATGGTGAATGTGTTGGTGAATGTGTCAGTGTTCTGTATATGTGTGATAGCTTAGTGGGAAACTGTTTCTGTTATGGTATTATGTGTCCTAGCTGTGATCCCAGCAAAAGATGTGTATGCAATTGCTAGGCAGAAAAAGCAGTACGCCATATGGTCTGTCGTAGTCCCTTGGTGTCGACTGGGGTGTCCTATTGTAGGCTAAAGCAGTACATGTATGCTTATTGAGTGTCACTGCTGGTGAATACAACTCCTGTATGAACTGTAGTACTACCTGAAGCTGTATGCCTAAACAGCACAGTATGGTGTATGTCCACATTTCTTGGAACCACTGTTTTGTGTGTTCCCTGTAGTCCTCACAGATTACATACCTCAGGCATAAGTTTTCGTAACTACTGACACACAGTACTGTATGGTACACAGGTAAAGGTCATCTGGGTTGCCATACCTTTGTGTCTGGTATGTATGTCTGATGTGTGTGTGGGTATGACTGTACCATGGCCTCGGTCATATGTTTGTTACAGGATATAGGTGCATATAGTAGACTACTGTTACCTCTATTGGTAGAGCATGCTTATGTGAGATGTGTACTGTGTAGTTAGAAGATGTGGTGCCTAGTGTTGTGCAATACTAATAATTAGGAATATAAGTTGTAGGCCTGTGACTGTCAACCTTTGTACTACTGTAACATTGCAAACACACAGTAGCAATGACACAGTTGTTGCCACTGACAAACTGTCTCATATCCTTGTAGGTCCCTCTGGTGTGACAGCAAGGCAGCAGACCTATGCTGGTGAGTGTGTTCTACATTTAAAATTGCTAATTATATGTGCATGTCATAGGTGAGGTGTAGGCCATGTACACGTATCACACCTACGCATAATGCATGCTGTGCATATTTGCTGTGAGACTATGCACATCCCAGTAACGAGGGTAGCTGCCTAAAACACATACAATACACGGAGCATCCCACACAATTGTGGCAACACTGTAGTGGACATTGTATTGGCAGAGTCGATACACATGCACACAACATACACAACTTTGTCATACACAGTACACGTTAACATGCTACAAATGGTGTATTCAGACACCTGCTGTAAGGTCATACTCCAGTATCCCAAATGTCATCCACACAGCACACATAATATACATGAGGGGTAGATGCCTCTCATGTGGCTGTGCGACACTCTTCAACACATAACACATTCATGTTAGGCAATACCCCCTATTGGGCACCATACAAACCCATGTAACAACTGGCTGTGAAATGGTGAATGTAGCCATGGTACTGCAGTTCCGGTACAGCATGGTATGTGCCGGTCTGGCACACATTAGTAGCCTTGAGTGACCACATGATGCTGCATGATGATGGCTCATGGTACTACACCCCATCCAGTTACAGTGACCACAGTACCACACGTAGCATTAACTGCTATGCACCTCAATGTTGTGTGTTTGCAAACATATGCATCAATACACAATATGCATAGCAATCACCATTTGTACAAAGTGACACATATATGTCTTGTAATGCTATTGAGTGTATAGGTCACATGACACACACTGTGCATGTGTGATGTTTAACATTGCAGTTGTGTTGTAGCATGCCATGTCATGGCTGGCACTGGCATGTCCACAATATGCCCTGCACTCACCATAACCACTGTACAATGGCTATTTTGAGCAATGGTATTCCATCAGGTATACATGCACCACTCATCCTGTGTGTATATATAGCATGCATGTGCTATACCTGTGTCCACAATCATCTGCTAAAGACACAGACGCTCTAATCAGAAATGGATATCTATGTGACACACAGATACACATCCAGCCATGGTATGTATACCTGTGAGTGATGGTGCACAGGACATTGCAGAGCTTTTAATACTTGCACAGCAATGTTGTGTCCATGTACACATTGCGTTTCAGGGTGAGGCCGATCACTGAACAACAACACACATGCATCAAAGCCATGTATACTGTTATTAGCAAGGGCTGTCTACACCCGCACTGCATGCTGTTGAGCAACACACATCCTGCATGCTGACACGTGTGATATAACTGTTTGCCTTGTGATACTGTACCCCACCATCACCCGCTATTGAGTATGTTCTGGATTCCTGGTGGTGGTGGTGTGTGTGTGTGTGTGTGTGTCTGTTTTAGTGAGGAATGCATTTGTGTGCATGTGTTCATGTGTGCATGTGTGCATGTGTGCATGTGTTCATGTGTGCATGTGTGCATGTGTTCATGTGTTCATGTGTGCATGTGTACATGTGTGCATGTGTTCATGTGTGCATGTGTGCATGTGTGCATGTGTTCATGTGTGCATGTGTGCATGTGTGCATGTGTTCATGTGTGCATGTGTGCATGTGTGCATGTGTTCATGTGTGCATGTGTTCATGTGTTCATGTGTGCATGTGTGCATGTGTTCATGTGTGCCGACATCATGTACAGGTCGTAAAGTGTGTTTCCTGTCTTCCTCTCACAGGTGCTGACTTTGGGCTGGTTCACTGCAGCGGGGAAACCAATGTCACTGAGCAAAATAGTGATGATGATGATAGGTGTGTTGAGGCACAGGCATGTTTGCCAGGGTCTGTCGTTGGGCCACCAATCGACAGTACACAAGTGTCCACCCCATCCATGCACACAGTCATGCTGCCAATACATCCATCACCAATGCCCTTAGCTGAGGGACAGTGCACAGTCAGCATTGGCCAGGACAGTGTGGTATCCATGGCACATGCATCCCAACACAGCAACCATACCCAAATGTCTGGAAGGGTACCACATAGGCAGATGTCCAGGGGTTCTCGTCGGAGCACTGCTTTTCATCATGCCACTGGCAGATGTGCTATAGGTCTTACAATGTCACGCATGTTCCAGGCTGTCATGGAGGCACAGGCATGTATGGAACAGTACACCAGACAGGGACTAAGGGCACAGAGGGCACATAACACTGCCATAATTGACAGTATCTGTGACCTAGCAGGTGTCATCTGTCATTACATTGAGGTCACTGATAGACGTTGGGGAGAGACATTAGATGTCCTCCGCAATGTCATGTCCATGTCTCAGGACAGTGCGGGATGATTGAGTCATCGATGTGGACGTATGCCAGCAACATCAGCAGCTGGCAGTCGCCACGGACGTCCCTCAAGTCACAGCTGCTCCCGTAGTGCCAGTACCAGCCCCAGCAATGTTGGGGGTGGGCTGTCCATAGAACGTCCTAGAAGACCATGTGCACGTGGCTCTGGACAGTCCCAGCAGGGACCTGGGTCCAGTGTACATCCATCTACCTCTGGGGATAGTACCCAGTCTGACATAATACCTGATAGTGTCAGTAGCACCCCTGCCAGGCACAGGTACCATGTCCGTGGCCAGAGACGGTGATCTGTAAAGCCTGGCAGGTACAGTCTGTGGCTGTCCCACAAATACCCGTATATGGCAGCCACATGGTGGAACTGTGTGCATGCAGACACACACACACATGAACCAGACACCTAGGGCTAACACATACCCGCACACATTACATCAACATTGGCCCATAGCAGTACTCTTGCCCTTCACACACACACACACACACACACACACACACACACACACACACACACACACACACACACACACACACACACACACACACACATACATGTCGATTGGATGGCTCACTGTAGGCCTCTGGCAAACCAACAACACACCCTGTGCATATGATGAAACCTGTGCCACCTCCTGTCATCTGTAACACCGATGCAGGAACAGGCTACCTTGGTGCTGATGCACAGGGTGACTTTATAGCAGTATATCAATGTTACCATGTTGTCAGCAGTAGAGTGTAATGATATGCTTGAAGGTGTAGCTGAGCAGGCATGATGCATTAAAGCTATGATTGCCATTGTAGTATTGTTTACACCAGTGTTAGTTAAAATAATGTATTGTCTGCCCACGTGCCACTTGGCTTATGTGTGTAGTATTGGCAGCATGTGTTAGAGAGTGGAGAGTATGTGTGGGATGTGTGTAGCACAGATTTGCAGGTGTACATCTGTGAACATGGTGGAGGTGCACTGTCTGCATGTACATGCATAGTGGACACATGGGCAGGGTGAAATGCCCTGTATTACACAATAACACTACATAGTTTCTATTGGTGGCCAGCATGCATTGTACTACACACATTTCAGAACCTGACTACACATGTGTGTATGACATGGTTTGACACTGTGCTATGGGTGATACTGTTACTATCTGTCATTGTTCTGCATTCTGGTAGTATACATAACTGCAACAGCCTGACCATAACCAATTGTTAGATGATGTCTTCACAACTGACACACAGCTGTAGGACACACAGCAACATTTGGATCCTTCAGGTACTATACTATGCCAGTAACCAGTGGTATTCACCTGCACCCATTACTGAGACCACTCCTGTTTGGCAAATAGCTCTCTTAGGTACAAGCAATCACAGTAAGGATATGTCCGTCCATGTCTGGTAATGCATACTGTTGCCTATAATGCATTCTCCAGATGACACACACATCATCCACAAGGGTATCATACAGACAGATAACTGTTGTCAAACCCATGCTGTAACGCTATTAGCCAAACTAAGCATAGTCATCCACCTTTACAGAACATAGTATCCCCACAGTACCACATAGGTAGTAGCCACCAACATGATGAACAGGTACCGATGTGTACATGCAACCAAGTGTTACATCATCTCTCCTTTGATAATCACATTTCCTAAGGCATTTTGAAATACCTCGGTGGATCACATAAGCAATAAGGGGTCTGCATGCATATCCACAAAGGTTGTTGTACACCTATAATGCATAGTCATCATTGACAGACTTTGCTGCGTTAGAACAGGTCTAACATATACCTCGGCCATAAACCCTCACTCACACAATTCAATAGAAACCGTAATGAGTGTGTGTGACACGGATGACCTAGGCCAGGGATAACTGCAGTGGTTGGCCTTGTCACAAGCATACAGATGTGACCTAAGGTCTGGGAAGAAGCAGCACAGTCTGGCAAAGATGACAGTTGGGTTCTTGGAGAAAGCAGGGTTCACACACATGCAATAACTGAGGTAACATGTACGTATATGTATTTACCACACAGCTACCTCACATGTGCAATGCATACTGATATGTCATACAGTAGTAAAAGCAAAACCTACAACACATTGACAAACAGTGCCACACACACTCACCGAGTGCAGGATTCAAACCCCTCCCTAACTACTTCATGATCCTAGAGCAGTACACATTAACACAGCGTGCTATACACATTACTGGGATGTCTTTTTTCCACAGGTATATTTGTAAGATGGTGACATCATCAGACTTGACAAAGATAAGTATACCACTTGTATGGTGTTCTACTACTCTACAAAAAGGTTGCTTCTTTCCAAGGTTATTACACACAAACGTAAAGTGCAGGATTCAAATCCCTACCTAATTAGTTTATGATACTGCAGGAGTATGCATTTCCATAACACGCTATACTCATGACTGTGAGTCCCCTTTTCCACAGGTATATTTGTAGAATGGTGACATCAGACCTGACAAAGATTAGTATACCACTTTTAACGTGTATGAGTACTCTCCAAAAAGGTTGCTCTTCTCCAAGGAGATTACACACAAACAGACACACACACACTTGTCAAGTGCTGGATTCAAACCCCCTACCTAACTGGTTTATGATACTACAGGAGTACGCATTTACACGACGCACTATGCACATTACTGTGAGCTAGCTTTTCCACAGGTATATTTGTAGGATGGTGACATCATCAGACCTGACAAAGATTAGTATACCACTTTTAAGGTGTATGAGTACTCTCCAAAAAAGTTGCTCCTCTCCAAGGAGATCACACACAAAAAGACACACACACTTGTCAAGTGCAGGATTCAAAACCCTACCTAACTGGTTTATGATACTACAGGAGTACGCATTTACACGACGCGCTATACACATTATTGTGAGCTCTTTTTTCCACAGGTATATTTGTAGGTTGGTGACATCATCAGACTAGACAAAGTGGGTTACATTAGGTGACAGTGGGTGAGCTACATAGAAGGAATGTCTAAACACTTTGGCCATGTGATCATCAAATAAGAGTGTACTATCTAACTGTGTCCCCAGAGCCTTCATGACTTTCTCCATACATACTGGAGTACCACCTATGTGGTAATTTGTTTGCACTTTGTTTTAGCCAAAGGGGATGACTATGCATTTTTGCTATTCTTCTTGGGGTATTGTTTTGACACCAGGTATCTGTCTCTGTAAGCCCCTTCTGGAGGATGTGTGTGTCAGCCATAGAGTCGATTATGGACCACAGTTAGCAGTCATCTGCAAACCTGTTCAGCCATACTCCTCCCGTGCTTGCCTGTACCTCTGAGCAGTGTCTGCTGAACAGGTAGGGTCCCAGGGTCAAGACCTGTGGGATGCCATTTGTGACTGTCTTAGAGTCAGACATGGCACCCACAATTCTGAACATGTGTGTTTGATCTGAGCCACTTGGCCACACATCATGTGACATAGCTGTTGATGTTCAGACTGCTAAGCGTGTCCATGATGACAGAGTGGGGAATGGTGTAAAAAGTCCTTAGTGATGTCCAGGTGGGCTGTGTGGACTACTTTCACCTCCATCTATGTCCTTGGTAACTGTTTGAAGTAAGTCAACTATGTTTAGGAGGCAGGATCTGCCTTTAACAAGGTGGGGTTGTGTAGAGTCCAGTGTCTGGAGGTCCCCAATGTCACTGTTTATGGGTTCTATGACAATTTGCTCAATAGCTTTGTACACCAGGCTGAGTAGACATATAGGGCAATGGTTTCCAGGTTCTGTTGTGGCACCCCCTTTGTGGGGCTGGATGACTGTTAGTGTATGCCATTCTTTGGGTACATATCCTGTGGTACGATTGAGTCTGGGCAGTGAATGTAGGTGAGGGTGTAGTTCCTTTTGGGCCTAGTGTAAGACGCAGCCTGGGGCACCATCCAGTCCCATTGATGCTGCGTTCTTGGCTTTGGCGAGGGCTGTCTTTACCTGCATGTCCATGATGTCTGGGGCTCTGCATCCTTCTGTGATGGACACAGGCCCTTTTGGGGGTGATAGGGGGAAGTTTGCACTGAATTTGTCCCCCAGGATGTGGGCAATGAAAGTTGGTTCAGTGTATTCCTTGCCATTTGTCAGTAGCTGACAGCATATTTGGAAGTTGACACCTACATGTCTGGTATAGCTACCGCAGGCTTTGTGATTGTCATTCTTACAGTCCTTGGCAATTTGTCTTTTGAAAGTGTCCTTGAATTATTTTATGAGCTATCATTGCTTCTTCCTAATAATGATCAGTGATGCCTTTCCTTTAGTGAAGTTAGCTCTATCAGGTGTTAGTTTCCTCCTTCTGTTGTCTAGCTTATTTATGGGCAATGACCACCAGATTGTTTCTTATTTTTGGAGGAGTGCATCTTGGTTTTATTTGTGATGTCTCGATCCATGCATCCCTGTAGATGCTCATAGGATTCACTTGTAACTGATTTGGTAGATTGTATACCATTATCCTACAGCAAGAGGTCTTTGGAGCTTTCCACTTTTGTCTTGGGACATGTGCAGTTTGCTTTTGAAAATGTCTTCATGGTAGTTTCATTGACTGGGTGGGGGGGGCGGGATGTGGATGTCCATTGTGATTACTTTATGATCTGATATTACCAGCGAGGGTTTTATCTCTGTTGTGGAACACTGGTACCCCATGTTGGTGATGATCATGTCCAGTATGGTGTCACCTCTAGTGGGCATGGTGACCAGCTGTTCCAGGATGTTAGAGCTTTTAAACTGTAGGAAACATTGGGCAAAGGACGTTGTACACAAGTAATTCTCCCACTCAATGTTTGGGTAGTTGTAATCACCTCATATAATGGTGTTTGATAGGACCTCTATATTTTCCACTGTTCTCAGGAATACTGAGTGAGGTTCCTGTGACAAGGTAGGTGATCTGTAGCAGGCTACAATCTGATGAGCAGCTTTGCCCAATGTTAGTTGCACTTGCATGGTCTCCAAGGCCTCATGCTGTGCCACTAACCTGAAGGTGTGGGTATCCATAAGGTAAATGGGTACACCCCTTCCTTTTGTATTTCACTTGTGGTTTTGGGTCCGAAGGTCAGAGAGATTGTGAGTGTTTTATGTGGAGCATGTCCAACAGCTCTGTGTTTGACATATCTTTGTATGTTAGGCAGTGAACACATCTGAGTAGGCGATATGCAAGGGAGTACAGATGGAGCATTTTGAGATGGTCTGTGTATGGCATGTATTTCTGGCTGCTAATGCTCTTTGTGAGGTATTGCTGCAGGTTTTACAGTTGTTGTAGTTGTCTTGTGAGGTACATAGCAAAAGTGGCATTGTACTCTATTATAGTTCTAGTGAGTGATGAGTAGTGAGGAACAATGTCCTCTGCTACTCTGCATGAGATACATTTTGTGATGAGGTGTGCCACATAGCAGGGTTTCCTGACTACTGTGGGGATGTGATTATCACACTTGTGTCCAGTGTACACCTGTGACCCAAGGTCTCTTGTCACACTTTCAGTGTTAAGTATACTACCGCCTATGTTGTAGTTCTTGGCTACAGAATTTTTAACAAAGGAGATAACAATGCACCTTTTGGCATTGAGCTAGAGCCCATGGCTTTGACAACAGCCATCTGTCTCAGTGAGGCCCTTTTGTAGGATGTCCACATCTTTAGTGTTTACAATTATGGCTCCTAGGATGTAGTCCTCTGGTAACTGTTGTAGCCACAGTTCTTCCATGTTAAAGTTTACTTCAGGGAAGTAGATACTAAACAGGACAAGACACAGGACTGGACCTTGTGGTACTGCACTCATCACTGGTCCAAAGTCATACTTGGAGTCTGCTACTTTCACAGTGTGTGTTCTGTCAGTAAGCCTGTTGGCAACCCATCTTGTGACATAGCAATTTATACCTAGTTTAGTGGGTTTATCTATATTTCCAGAGTGTGGGGTGGTGTTGTAAGGCGTGGCAGGATCAACATAGGCTGTGTGAACCACCTTACCCTTGTTGACGGTTCTGTTGACTGCTTCAATGTCATCTATCAGGTTTAGGTGACATGATCTCCATTTTACAAACCCAACATGGTTGTGGTCCAGGGTTTGGGGATTACAAATGTAATTGTTTATATGTTGTATGATGATACATTCCTTGGCCTTGAAGTGCGGGCTCGTCAGGCTAATGGGGCGCTAGTTCCTGGGGTCTGTGGTGTCTCCACCCTTGTGTAGTGGGATAACCATCACTGTGCACCATTCAACAGGTACAAAGCATGAGGTGAGGCTATGACTGCACATGGTACGTCAGTGTGGTGCCTGTTCGTTCTGTGGTTTGTGTGGAACACAGCTTGTGAAGTTATCTGGTCCCATGGCTGGTGTGATACTGGCTTTGGAGAGTGTTTTTTACCTGTGCAGCCATGATGACAGCAACTTTGCAGTCTTCCATTATAGAGATGTGCTCTTTCATGGGTAACAGGGGGGTACAGTTAACACTGATCCTATCTGCCAGGATGTTGGCAATATCAGTTGGGTCTGTATATTTAGTGCCATTGAGCTGTAACTCAGTACAGATCTGAGTGTAGCCATGACATGGACCTGTCTGTTGGGCAGAGATCTCCTGAGTAGACAGTATGCAACAGAGTACAGATTGGGTTACATTCAGTCTTGTTGCATGGGGCAACTGTTTGGGGCCAGTAATCCTCTTGTTAGGGTACTTTAGTGGTCTTTCTGGCTGCTGAACGTGCCTAGTCAGATTCATCGCAAGTGTGTTGTAGTACTCTCTGATGGGTCTGATGACTGATGAGTACTGGGAACCTTCTTTGACCTACATGCACAGACCATGGCAGTTTGTGTGAACACATAGCATGATTTTCTGACAACTTTGTGAATGTGTTTCTGGAAGTAGAGATGTCTATCCACATTTGAGCATAGATCCCTTATTATCACCTCTGTATTTGGCATAAGTGTGTGAGCATGCCCAGTATGACCTTTCAGTATGTTGTTGCCTGACATTTGCTTCGTTTTTTAAGTGTGTGAGCATGCCCAGTATGACCTTTCAGTGTGATGCTGAATGAAATCCACTACATTTGTTGGAGTGTGTGAGCACGCCCAGTATAGACATTTATACTATACGTGTATGGAAAATCAAGTTGTTTTTTTTTACAGCAGGGCTCACCTTTGTGTCATAGATCAACAGGGATCATGCTGTGCCTGCAGGGCTTCCATTAGACACTTTGCATAGACTTAACATTTCTACATACAGGGGGGACAGCTATTCTTTGTACATTTCTACCCAGGGGCACACTTGATTGTTACTGTGGGTGTACATAGGATGAGGGTTCACCTGACACTTATACACATTTGCTATGCCTGCACTGCTATGTACGTTACACCATTTCAGTCTGTACTTATGCCTATCATACTGGCTTGAGGCATACTACTGTGCTACAGATCCTAGCGTCCAATGTCACGTATATTAGATTGCGACTTCATAGCCTACACAACCCACATCACACCGCCTGGCCTGATGTTCTCTGTCTACATAGGCCTGTAGGGGTGGTTACCCATATGCCTCTTTAGGGACATGATACAGCATTTCTTTGTGTTTGCATTACTGTACAATTGTCCTGCTGTGTCTGTGCCACTGAAATGCTATCATGGCTTAGTGGTTCAGTACTGTGACTATAGTGCACAGTATTCTTGGTTCGAGCCCTGTCACTGCTTTTTATTTTCATGCTGGGCAGACCAGACTGCTTAAGGAACAATAAAGCAAATATGAGCTTGTTTACCTGACTTTGCTCAACTTTGCACGACTTTGCCCGACCTTGCCCAACATTGCTCAACGTTGCCCAACATTGCGCTAGTTAGCATGGGTAATTTTGTTTACATATACTAAATATTGGTAAATGCTGCTTAGCACTGCTTTATATTGCTTAAAACATGGCAATCATGCCTCCGGTGGTGCTGCAGTCCTGCCTATGTTGGATGCACATACTACACTCCCTTATACATGTTTGGAAACAGGTAGTGTGAAGTTAGGCATCCCTTTTATTTTATGTGCGAGTCAGAGAGAAGTATCATTTCCAGGGTTCCTACTGAGCCAATGTGTGTGCTTTGCCTTGCCTCTTTGCCAAGGCCAAGGCATACTGGGCACGCCTCCTTCTGCCTACTAGGGCAGGCTCAGGTTGTTCCTCCTCCGAGTCATGCTGTGCCTGTGCAGGCCTTGGCAATAGTGGGGGGCTGTTTGGCTCTGCCCCATGCTGTTCCTGCTGCAGCTGTTTTCACAGGATCATATTGTGTAGCATGGCACATACCATGACAATTTGGGTACATGTAGTAGGTGAGTACTGCAAGGCTCCACCGGATGTGTCCAGGCACCGGAACCGTGACTTTAGCATCCCAACCACACGCTCGATTACATTTCGTGTTTGTGCATGTGCCTCATTATGGAGTTCTTGTTCAGGTGTCTGTGCATTTCTGTTGGGTGTCATCAGCCACTGCTGCAGTGCGTATCCAGCATCCCCCACTAGGTGACCGTCAGGGATGTCCCCATTGGCAAATGTCTGGTACAGCTGCGTCAGATGCCAGATATGGGAATCGTGGTAGCTTCCAGGGCAGCCAGCACACACATTCAGTATTATGCCCTGGGCATTGCACACGACCTGGTAGTTGATGGAGTGGAAGCCCTTGCGGTTGATGTAGGCCCTACCCCGCTCACAGGCTTGTGCTTTGATGTGCATGTGCTTGCAGTCAATTGCACCCACTACCTCAAGGTATTCTGCTATTTGCTGGAAGCAACGCATATTGTTGGCCAATACCTCATGGGAATTGGGGAAATATACATGATCACCGAAGTGCTGACATGGCATTCAGGAGGAACTGGTGCAGTACCCTGGATGCTGATGTCTGTGAAATCCCCATCATATCACCAGTTGGTCTCTGGAAGGCACCTGTTGCTAGTATTCTTAGGCCAACACATATCTTGGTTTCCACTGGGATGGGCTCCCCTCTGTTGGTTCTGTGTGTGAGGCGTGGCCTGCACAGCTCAACAATTTGTTGCAGGAGCTCTCTGTCCACTCTATAGTGCTTCACTATCTCCAGCTCATGTAGCCCCTGGTAGGTTACCCTGGGTCTGTACACTCTTCTCCTCACTGTGGGTTGCTCAGCAACATGCACAATGGCACCACCTTCAGCATCTTACACATGTTGCCTTATAATAGCAATGGCAGCCCCTAACATTTTTTTTTCTCAGTTAAGCTTTTTAAGTTTTCACTTCTCTTTGTATACTGCAGTGTTGCAGTGTTTCTGAGTAAAACATGGGGGAATGTTGTTTGCAGAGTTTTAAGTGCTGGGCTGGGCTGGGCTAGTGTACTGCCTGTGTAATTGGCTGATTCTGATTTATTTCACCTGGCAGCTCTGCTAGTTCTCCTTGGTTAACTTCCTACTACTACTTTTCCTTCCTTTTCCCTTTCTGTTTCCACAGGGGGCAGCGCCGCGCAAACAAGCGCATACACGTGCACATGAGCACACAGGTGCGCACACGGCCTTACACAGGCTTACACAGGCTTAGGCGGGTGCATATCCATGCACACAGGCTTAGACAGACTTACACAGGCTTACACGGGCGCACACATGTGCACACAGGCTTAGACGGGTGTACAGGCTCGCACACGTGCGCACTCAGTGTAAGCATCTTTGCAAGAAACTTTGGTGGTAGCTACAGTGTACGTCTTTGGTTTCTGGGTTTCAGTTCAGACAACTGTAGACACGCCTCTTCCAGTCCTGAGTAACTCACAGCAAACACATGCCACTCTGCTCCAATAAGCTTACAGTCTTTGATACATACCCCCCTCATGATGTCACCTATCTTCTACTCTGTTACTCCCCTAATCCTTCTCTTACACTCTAGGGACATGGTTCACATGGCAGAGAAAATTGGGATTCACTATCCTTATACTCATTTGCATAGGATTGCCTACTAATGCTTGGTTACATCTCTTACACTGAGCTTCCCCCCTTAGCAACCACTACTCAGTAGCCATGTTGTCTTCAGCCTACCACTCACTTGCATGGCAGATGGATATTTTTAATAAAATTCCTATTTTTGGCTTTTATTTTATTTTTTTAAGTTTTTTAGAGCACCGCACGTTTGCGCGGTGCTGCGCTATGCTTAAACATTGGAGATCAGGGAAAAAAATATTTTTTATTATTTTGCAACACATATAAATGCCAATGGCCTTATATTTGGCCATTGGCATGCTTCCTCAACTGGATGCATCCTTTATTTGGAGCTGTCATTGCTCCATTTTGCTATTTGCAGAACAGTACTCAGTTACCAACTGAGTACATTTCTGCAAATAACATTACTTTTACTCGGACAGGTTAGTGTTTCTTGGATCACAAATTTACCTCATTTGCATAGCTTTCAGCAGCAAATTAGGTAATTTTCATAACCTAACACTGTCCGTGCAAGAGTCGTTTTAGGAGCTCTCATGCACGACCCTGCCAGCTGTTCCTGGTTCGCTCGGCAGACATATTGGCTGTCTGGAGTCTTACACTACTCTTAGACTCCGTGCAAGCCTTCGTGAATCCGGCCCTATGTCTTGCTAGTACCATTTAACAATTATTCATAATAT
Organism: Protopterus annectens; assembly: GCF_019279795.1. Taxonomy (NCBI): domain Eukaryota; kingdom Metazoa; phylum Chordata; order Ceratodontiformes; family Protopteridae; genus Protopterus; species Protopterus annectens. Next base: position 585,750,819 of record NC_056732.1, read on the forward strand.
AATTGACAAGCCACAAAACTGCCCTGTACTGCAAGCTTTAGTGGAACCTTACACCCCTGTATGATCACTATGCTCTGCAGACGTCCCTGTTAGCCACAACTAAACTCCATAAACCTGCTGGAATGTCCTTGCATTCAAATTGCATCTCCAAAATTGGGAATTCCATCCCTACCAACATCAGACAACAAACCAACCAATCCATATCCAAAAACTAGCTAAAGCAGCACTTTAAAAACACTTGGCTCTGTTCTGACACCTTTCCAGACTAGACTACCTTGGCCTTTGCACACCTACATTACCCCTATATACCTCAACAAAGCAAATCCTCAGTATAAATCTCCTACTGTCTTATACACATTTGCTCTTACTTCTACTTCTGCTGTCTCTATTCACTCTCTTAGCAATTTTTACTCCAGTAAAATTCCAACTGTTTTACATCTACTTCAACTTCAGTGCAACTTTCTTAATCTGTGCATCAGCTAACAAATATATATGCTACTCACATATTCTGTCTGCCTTATACTCCCACACTTCCTCTCTTATATTTTCCTGCCCATAAATATAAAGTTGTAAATTGATATTTTAAACCTCACTGTGTATGGCCACTGGTCTTGTATTAATGTACAATGACTCTGGACCGGATTCACGAAGGCTTGCACAGAGTCTAAGAGTAGAGTAAGACTCCATGCAGCCAACATGTCTGCCAAGCGATCCAGGAACAGCCGGCAGGGGCGTGCAAGAGAGCTCCTAAAACGACTCTTACACGGACAGGGCTAGGTTATGCAAATTACCTCATTTGCTGCTGAAAGTTATGCAAATGAGGCAAATTTGCGATCCAGGAAACCCTACCCTGTCCGAGTAAGAGTAGTGTTATTTGCAGAAATGTACTCCATTGTCAACTGAGTACCGTTCTGCAAATAGCAAAATGGAGCCGTGACATCTCCAAATAAAGGATGCATTCAGTCGAGAAAGCATGCCAATGGCTAAATATACGGCCATTGGCAATTCTTCCTGTTGCAAAATAAAAAAATATATATATTTTTTTTACCTCGATCTCCGAAGTTTAAGCATAGCGCAGTGTCGTGCAAAAGTGCTGCGCTGTAAAAACCATGAAAAAAATAAAATAAAAGCCACAAATAGGGATATTACTCTAAATATTCAACTGCCATGCAAGTGAATGGCAGGCTGAAGACAACATGGCTACTGAGTAGAGGTTGCTAAGGGGGGAAGCTCAGTCTAAGAGATGTAACCAAGCATTAGTAGGCAATCCTATGCAAATGAGGGTAAGGATAGTGAATCCCAATTTCACATGGCATATGAGCAAAGTCCGTGGAGTGTAAGAGTAGGATAAGGGGGGTATCAGAGTAGAAGATTGGTGACATCATGAGGGGGGGGTATGTATGAGAGAATGTAAGCTCATTGGAGCAGAGTGGCATGTGTTTGCTGTCAGTTACCCATCACTGGAAGAGGCGTGTCAACAGGTATCCTAGCTAAAGGCAAGAAATTGAAGGTGTATGCCGTGGATAACACTAAAGTTTCTTGTAGAAGTCCCTGCAATGTGTATGCATGCGTGTGCATGCCTGTAAAACCGAGTAAGACTGTGTATGCTTGTGTGCACCTGTGTGCGTGCGTTTAAGCTGGAGTAAGCATGTGTAAGGTTGTTTAAACCTGTGTAAGCATGTTTGCGCCTGTGTGTGTGCGTTTAAGCCAGAGTCAGCAAGTGTTAGGCCGTGTAAGCATGTGTGCGCACGTGTGAGCTGGTGTGCGGGTGTTTGCGCTTGCTTGCGTGGCGCTGCCCCCTGTGGAAACAGAAAGGGAAAAGGAAGCACAACAAATAGTAGGAAGTTAACCAAGGAGAACTAGCAGAGCTAGCAGGTGAAAACAATCAGAATCAGCCAATTACACAGACAGTACACTAGCCCAGCCCAGCCCAGCACTTAAAACTCTGCAAACAACTTTCCACTATGTTTTTCTCAGAGACACTGCAACACTGCAGTAAGCTAATAGAAGTGAAAACTGAAAAAGCTTTACTGAGACAAAGAAATGTTAGGGGCTGCCATTGCTGTTATAAGGTGACATATGCAACATGCTGAGGGTGGTGACAATGCGAATGCTGCTGAGCAACCCACATTGAGGAGACGGAGAAGAGTGTACAGGCCCAGGGTAACTTACCAGGGGCTACATGAGCTGGAGATAGTGGAGCGCTATAGAGTGGACAGAGACCTCATGCAGCAAATTGTTGAGCTGTGCAGGCCATGCCTCACACACAGAACCAACAGAGGGGAACCCATCCCAGTGGAAACTAAGGTATGCGTTCACCTAAGTATACTAGCAACAGGTACCTTCCAGAGACCAACTGGTGATATGATGGGGATTTCACAGGCGTCCGCATCCAGGGTACTACACCAGTTCCTGAATGCCATGTCAGCACATGTCGGTGATCATGTATATTTCCTCAATTCCCATGAGGTATTGGCCAGCAATATGCGTCTTTTCCAGCAAATAGCGGAATACCCTGAGGTAGTGGGTGCAATAGACTGCACGCACATATGCATCAAAGCACCAGCTGGTGAGCGGGGTAGGGCCTACTTTAACCACAAGGGTTTCCCCTCCATCAACTGCCAGGTCATGTGTGATGCCCAGCGCATAATAATGAATGTTCATAGGTTCATAGGTTGATACTAGGCTATCTGCCCTAGGGCATTTACAAGCCTAGACAGAGTGTGTTTGGCTTTTGCCACCCTTTTAAATGAGTTTACTATACCATTTTAAGGTTAGTTTACTGTGCCTCTGTCTAGCAGTGACGCAGAAGTGATCCCCGGGGTAAACCTACGATCTCCCATCCACTCGTCAATATTTCTCTTGAAGAGGAGCAGTGAGGGGCTCTGTCTGACATGGACTGGGATTCTATTCCAGAGTGATGGGAGCCTCTGGGTTATAAATCTGTCCCTCCAGCATGTTCTATTAATTTCTGTGCTGAGGTTTAAGTCCCTCGAGCGTGTAGCTCTAAGGGATTTGGATTTTCTGAGGTGGAGCATGTCCATTAAATCTGGGTTTGACATGACTTTATACGTCAGGCACAGGTCGTCTCTGAATAGGCGGTATGCAACTGAGTATAGCTGGAGTTTCTTTAACTGGGCAGCATAGGTCATCTGTTTGAGTCCCTTGATCCTCTTGGTGAGGTACTTTTGGGGTCTTTCCAGTTGCTGCAGGTGTCGGGTAAGGTACATCCCAAATGGGGCATTGTATTCTATTATGGGCCTGATGAGTGATGAGTAGAGGGGCACAATGACCTCTCTTGATTTAGATGTGAACCCTTTCGTGATAAGGTGGGCTATATAGAAGGTCTTTCTAACCACTTTGGCGACGTGATTGTCAAAGGAAAGATTGCTATCCATTTGGGTCCCCAAATCCCTAATTACTTCTTCTGTGCTTAATGGATTACCACCTCTGTGGTAATTTGTGGGCACTTTGTTTTTCCCAAAGGGGATGACTATGCACATTTTGGCATTTAGCTTTAGGCCATGGTTCTGGCACCAGTTATCCGTCTCTGTGAGACCCTTTTGGAGGATGTCTGTGTCAGTTGGTAAGTCGATTATGGCACCCAGTTTGCAGTCATCTGCGAACTTGGTCAGCCATAGTCCTCCCGTGTTAGCCTGTACCTCAGAGAAATATATACCGAACAAGAGAGGTCCCAGGACTGAGCCTTGTGGGACGCCACTAGTAACTGGTTTAGAGTCTGACATGGCTCCCGCAATTCTGACCATATGGGTTCTATCCTTGAGCCAGTTTGCAACCCATCTTATGACATAGGGGTTGATATTTAAGCTGGAGAGCTTATTTATGATGCCCGAGTGGGGTATTGTGTCAAAGGCTTTTGCAAGTTTCCAGGTAGGCTGTGTGGACTACCTTCCCTTCACCTATGGCTTTGGTGACTATTTCAAAGAAGTCAACCAGGTTCAGGAGGCAGGATCTGCCCTTAACAAAGCCAAATTGGGTAGGATCCAGCATCTGCAGGTCCCCAATATCTTTGTTTATGAGCTCCATGATGATCCGCTCCATAGCTTTGCAGACCAGGCTAGTCAAACCTATGGGGCGATAGTTTCCAGGGTCCATTGAGGCACCGCTTTTCTGGAGTGGGACCACTGTTGCTGTACGCCAATCCTTGGGTACATATCCTGTACTAAGGCTGAGGTTGAACAGTAACTTTATATGAGGTTTTAGTTCTTCTTGGCGCTCGTGTTGGACGCAGCCCGGGACACCGTCCGGTCCCATTGATGCTGTGTTTTTTGCCTTGGAGAGGGCAGCTCTCACCTGAGCATCTGAGATGTCAGGGAGGCGACTCTCTGCTGGGATAGATATTTGCCCTTTTGGGGGGGAAGGGGGGGTGTGTGCACTGAATCTATCTGCCAGGATGTTGGCTATGTCTGTGGGTTCAGTGTATTTTTTGTCATTTTGGATTAACTCTGAACATATCTGGGAGTTGCCACCCAGGTTTCTAACATAACTAAAGAAGGCCTTGTGATTATCTTTGGTGTCCTGTGCAATTTTTCTATCAAAGCTGGCCTTGGATGATTTTATGAGGGACCATAGTTTTTTGCTAGTACTGATCAGAGATGCCTTCCCATTTAGGGATTTAGCTCTATCATGTAGTAGCTTCCTCCTTTTGTTGTAAAGCTTATTTATGGCTGGGGTCCACCAGATTGGACGCCTGCCTTTGGAGGATTGGGTCTTGGTTTTATTTGGGATTGCATGATCCATGCATTCCTGAAGGTGTCCATAGAATGCGTTTATAAAGGTTTCTGCAGTTTGGGCCATAGTTTCCGCTGGCCCGGGGGCTTTGAAGGATGTCACCTCGGTTTTGAGAAGTGTGAAGTTAGCTTTTGAGAAATTTTTCACTGTGGTTTTCTGGGCTGGGGGTGGGGTCGGGATGTGTATGTCCAGTGAGATTAATTTATGGTCCGATCTTACCAATGAGGGGTATACTTCTGGTGTGGAGCATAGAGTCCCCATGTTGGTGATGATTAGGTCCAGTATGTTTTCCCCTCTTGTGGGAGTGGTGACTAGTTGTTCCATAGCATTTGAGTTTACAAATTCAAGAAACCTTTGGGCTAGGGCATTGGGGCTTGAGTAATGCCCCCAGTCTATGTTTGGGTAGTTGAAATCACCCAGTATAATGGTGTTTGGAGAGACCTTCATATTCTCTAGTGTTTTCAGGAAGGCCGAGTGAGGTTCCTGAGTTTGGGAGGGTGGTCTGTAGCAGGCTATAAACAGAAAGGCAGTTTTGCCCACTGTTAGTTGCATATGGATGGTCTCTGCTGCTTCATGCAGTGCCACTAACTTGGAGGTGTGAGTATCTTTGATGAATATGGATACTCCCCCCCCTTTTGTGATTCGGTCCGAGTTTTGGGGCTGAAAAGCATGGTATGAGGTGTAGCCTGGTAGTGCTGGTGTGCTCTCAGGAGCCTTGAACCAGGTTTCTGTTACTGCACAGATGTCAATATTCTCTATACTGAGGAGAGCTTTGAGTGCATGCATCTTGAGGTTTAGACTTCTGGCATTGAGTAGCATTACCCTTAGTTTCTTTTTCCCTGTGTTATCTATGGAGGTGGGTTTGTCCTTTGAGCCTTGCCTAAAAAAGGCACTATGGGGGTGGCAAGAGCCTTTGCCAGTATCCGAAAGCCCAGGGGTGACAGGTGCAATCCACCCCTAGCGAAGCAACGTGGCTTATTGAGCATGTCATCCCAGGCTGACAGACACTGGATCCCCTTTGAATGACACCAATACTTTAGCCAATTGTTAAAATCGTTTTGTCTTTATACTGTGGCATCATTCTTGGTGAGGGTAAGATTCTACTCAAGGTCAGGGTCATACCAGCCTGGGCTACATGATCAGAGAGCTCCTCTATGTCTCTTTTCATGTAGTCCAGGAGGTACGTCTCTGGTCATTCACACCAGCATGGACAATGACTGAGTCATATTTGTACTTGCTTTGGAGTGATCTGAGTGCTTGCTTTATGTGGCGGATCCTGGTGCCCGACAGGCAGCTTACCGTGACCCTCTCCTTGTTTAGTTTGGTGAGTGGGACGTCAGTGTGTCTGACAACAGAGTCACCTATTACAAGTGTATCAGGTGTGTTGTTTAGTCTTAAGGGCACACTGACTTTGTGAATTATGTGTTACACGTGTTTTGTTTTGGGGTAGCAGGTGCTTGGATGTCTGCTTTGGAGGTCTCTGCTGTTTAGGCATATTCTTATTTAGAGCCTCCAAATATGTTTTGGTGTGTTTATGTGTTTGGTTAGACGTTGTGGTAGGTCTATGTGAGACTGGATTTGTGGTGTGTGTGGTTACCTTCTCCTCCTGACTGACTGGACCAGTACTGAGTTGAGAGAGCTCAGCCTCCAGTTTGACTATATGGTTGCATCTCTCCCATATATTTGAGCTTGTTGGGAGGAGGAGAGGGTTGTCTGTGTACATGAGGCAGTTGTAACATTGCCTCAGGATTCCCAGATTCACCAGCTGGACTGGAAAGAAAACCAGCATCTGTCCTTTGGTCATGCCAGAAAAGTATAGGTAACACCTTTATAACTGATCAAAAAGGACCAATAGGGGCCGAGTGCTCAAGGCAGTATCTAGGGATGTAGTGCTTTTGGTTTATTAGTGCTAACTTATATAAAATTGCTTGTATGAGCAAGTGCAAGTGCAGGGCTTTAGATAGAAAATAGGGTCCTTATTTTAAGAGTTAGAGCAGTTATAAGGGAAAAAGTGAAGAGTAGACTTTGTGGAGCCGAAAAAGGTTTAAGCCCGATTAAAAATCGCGCCAAAGCAGGTTTTATACAGGGGGACTTGAGTGTGTAGCCTCAACAGGTAAATTCAACAACAAGACAAACTTTTAAAGTGCAGGTATAAAGTAAATGTATAACAAGCTTTAAACAGGCAAAAGAGCAGATATAACTCACTTTTCGGAGAGAAAGGACAGTTGCAAAGGTAATAGCAGAAAAATATACTTAAATCAGGTAAGCAGTCACTCTTTTTTGTCTCTCTGCTGCTAGCTCCACTCTGCAGGCCCACGAGGAGCTTTGCTGAGTAGGAACAAGCGCAAGAATCGCGCCAAAGCGGGTTTTATACAGGGGGACTTGAAAGAGCTAGAAATTAGCCCAAAATGGCCAATAAACTACAAGATTCTTGTGCTGGGATCACTCCTCCAGGGACAGATAGGCTGCTCAAAGCTCCCCACTCCCACTGGTGAACAAAGAAGCTTCCTTCTATCCAAGTAAGGAAATGGGCAACACAGGAACTATCCAAAAGTCCAGAATACAGCAAAGCCTGTATTAGGGACTATTCTAGGTCAGGAAAGGTGGGAAACAATGATATTTTTTTGTTTTTTTTTCTTTTTTTGCAAGACTAACAGCAGAAAATGCAGTAAATATTTAATACAGGCTAGCGCACTTGAGTGTGTAGCCTCAACATGTAAATTCAACAACAAGACAAACTTTTAAAGTGCAGGTATAAATTAAATGTATAACAAGCTTTAAACAGGCAAAAGAGCAGATATAACTCACTTTTCGGTGAGAAAGGACAGTCGCAAAGGTAATAGCAGAAAAATATACTTAAATCAGGTAAGCAGTCGCTCTTTTTTGTCTCTCTGCTGCTAGCACCACTCTGCAGGACCACGAGGAGCTTTGCTGAGTAGGAACAAGCGCAAAAACCACGCCAAAGCGGGTTTTATACAGGGGGACTTGAAAGAGCTAGAAATTAGCCCAAAACAGCCAATAAACTACAAGATTCTTGTGCTGGGATTACTCCTCCAGGGACAGATAGGCTGCTCAAAGCTCCCCACTCCCACTGGTGAACAAAGAAGCTTCCTTCTATCCAAGTAAGGAAATGGGCAACACAGAAACTATCCAAAAGTCCAGAATACAGCAAAGCCTGTATTAGGGACTATTCTAGGTCAGGAAAGGTGGGAAACAAGGATTTTTTTTGTTTTTTTCTTTTTTTTTGCAAGACAAACAGCAGAAAATGCAGTAAATATTTAACACAGTCTAGCGCACTTGAGTGTGTAGCCTCAACAGGTAAATTCAACAACAAGACAAACTTTTAAAGTGCAGGTATAAATTAAATGTATAACAAGCTTTAAACAGGCAAAAGAGCAGATATAACTCACTTTTCAGTGAGAAAGGAGTCACAAAGGTAATAGCAGAAAAATATACTTAAATCAGGTAAGCAGTTGCTCTTTTTTGTCTCTCTGCTGCTAGCACCACTCTACTGGACCACAAGGAGCTTTGCTGAGTAGGAACAGGTGTGCTGGCTGCCCTGGAAGCTACCATGATTCCCATATCTGTTATCTGACACAGCTGTACCAGACATTTGCCAATGGGGACATCCCTCATGGTCACCTAGTGGGGGATGCTGGATATGCACTGGAGCCGTGGCTGATGACACCCATCAGAAATGCACACACACCTGAACAGGAACACCATAATGAGGCACACGCACAAACACAAAATGTAATCGAGCGTGTGTTTGGGCTGCCCAAGTCACGGTTCCAGTGCCTGGACACATCTGGTGGAACCTTGCAGTACTCACCAACTACATGTACCCAAATAGTCATGGTATGTGCTATGCTACATAATATGATCCTGCAAAAACAGCTGCAGCAGGAGCAGCATAGGGCCGGGCCAAACAGCCCCCCACCATTGCCAAGGCCATCACAGGCAGAGCGTGACTCAGAGGAGGAACAACCTGAGCCTACCCCAGTAGGCAGAAGGAGGTGTGCCCAGTATGCTTTGGCCTTGGCAAAGAGGCAACACATAGCATATACACTGGCTCAGTAGGAACCCTGGAAATGATACCTCTCTCTGACTCGCACATATAGTAAAAGGGATGCCTAACTTGACACTACCTGTTTTCAAACATGTATAGGGAGTGTACTATGTGCATCCAACATAGGCAGCCCTGCAGCACCACCTGAGGCATGATTGCTATGTTTTAAGCAATATAAAGCAGTGCTAAACAGCTTTTACCACTATTTAGTATATGTAAACAAAATTGCACACACTTAGTAGCACAACTTTGGGCAATGTTGAGCAATATTGGGCAACGTTCAGCAATGTTGGTTAATGCTGAGCAATGTTGGGCAAGTTTGGTCAAAGTTGGGCAAAAGCAGGTAAACATGGTCATATTTGCTTTACTGTTCGTTAAGCAGTCTGGTCTGCCCAGTATGAAAATATGAAGCAATGACAGTCCTCAAACCCAGGATACTGTGCACTATAGTCACAGTACTGAACCACTAAACCATGACAGTATTTCACTGGTCAGCCTGTATGAAGAAATGTTGATAAGTCTATGCAAAGTGTCTCATGGAAACCCTGCAGGCACAGCATAATCCCTGTAGAGTTATGACACAAAGGGGAGCCCTGCAGTAAAAATACAACTTGATTTACAACACATATATAGTATAAATGTTAATATTGGGCGTGTTCACACACGTCAGCAAACGTAGTGGACTTCACATAGCAACATACTGAAAGGTCACACTAGGCATGCTCACACACTTGAATAAATGAAACAAATGTCAGGCAACAACATACTGAAAGGCCAAATTGGGCATGCTCACACACTTAGGCCATGTCTGAGTACAGCAGTGGGCCACACATATCTGGCAGTTGCATGTGTTAACCCAGGAACCTCTCACAATTCACCAATCCTGACTTGTGCACACAGTGATATGACAACAGACACATATATAATATATTGGAACCCTGTCATAATCAAATATGTACTACAAATACTTAGGTTGTTCATAGAAAGTTGAAAAGCAAAGAAAATAAAAAACCCAAAATCAGTATCATCAATAAACAATGTGCACTCCAAACACTATCCAGTCCAGGTCATGGAAAGATTATCTGCGAAGGAGTCCATACAGAACCATAACACTTCCTTCAGCTATGTCATAAATAGCAATGTACACTCATATATGTCCTGAGTCAGGGCCAACTGTAAATGACTGACAATGCCAACATCCTGTCAGACAGGCCCATACATGCATACCCACCTCCCACTGACAAAAGGCCCTATCATCATACCAGGAGATATCACATGTAAAATGGGTAAACAGCTCCTTCCAAAGCTGAAAACATGGCATCAATTGGATTACATTGTGCCCCTATATGTGTCATAAGTGAACTGCAGAACAAACAGACCCTGCACCTGAACAGTCTGTTGAGCCTCACCCTCTCTACAGTATATGAAACTGTTGAATGGGTTACAGCAACATATGGCACACTACACAAGTGTTGGTGCACAAAAGACCATGGAAACTATAGTCTTATAAGCCTAAGAAGTCTGATCTGCAAGGCCATGGAGTCCATCATGATTGAAGTCAGAAACAGAGCTATTGGAAGCCTATAAACACATTGACATGCCCTGGGGCAAAGTATGAATTCTTTGTTATAGAAACTATGGCCTGAGATAATAGGGGGGGGGGGTCCCTGGGACATAAAATTGGAACACAGGGAAACTTATTGGCAGATTTTACTGGAAGCCAACAGGACCCTTGGTTTAAATGATACCATATCTATTGTACCACTTCTTAAATTAAAAGCTGGGAAATTGTGATATTTTGTTTTGTATTCTTATGTTTTATTAACATCTGCTTTTCATAGTATTTTATGTATATATTGATTTATATATATACATTTTATTTTTAACATATATGCATATATTTAATAGCAGTTTGGTAAAAATTTTTGGGCAAGATGTTTTTAGCAAGTATTTTTTGTGAATTTTATTCTGTGGTTAGTAAAGAAGTACTTATTACTTTAAAATTTTAATTGATTAATTGAGTTAGTTGATTGTAATTATATATAAGCATGGCTTTGACCACTTATTATGTATCTGATAAAGTCAAGGAATAATAGTGACGAAAACATTACTTTGTTATTTGCTGACGTTAATAAAGTGAGTGGTTGTGGTCTTCTTCGTACTGATTTTTTTTGATTATTGGTTTCTTTTTATCAGTAGAGTCTCCGTTTTGGTTTTGTTAAGCCTATAAACACACAACCCTACCAACTTTGGTTTGGTCATGGACAGATCATGGTTTCCAAACCTGCTAGACTGTTTGCAAGGCAGCCACCCAGGACATACATCAATGAAATGAGCTACACACGTCCCACATACACTTTGAATAGCCCTTTTCCAACATCCCAGACACATGTCGTATCCACAAAATCAACAACCTGTGCATAAATATGCATTGTCATCGGATGGATTGGCATCTGGGCCACAGATAGATCACACAAGGTAAGAATTGTGGAGTCCTGTTCAAGCTGGTAACACCTGCTGTCCCCCATGGCTCAGTCCTGGGATTGCATAAAACTAAGTGCACACACATTACCATGTCTAGTCTGATGATGTCAGCATCCCACAAATATAGCAGTGAAATAAAAACTCTCAGTAAAGCATATAGCGTGTCGTGTTAATGTGTATTTCTCTAGTATCATAACATAGTTAAGTAGGGGTTTGAATCCTGTGTGATTTCCTTTGAGAGTATTGCCCTTTTTGGAGACTAGGAAAACACCTTAAAAGTGTTATATTCCTCTTTGGCAAGTCTGATGATGTCAGCATCCTACAAATATAGCAGTGGAAACAAAAACTCCCAGTAAAGCATATAGTGCGTCGTGTTAATGCGTATTTCTCCAGTATCATAACATAGTTAGGTAGGGATTTGAATCCTGCAAGTGCTGAGTGTGTATGTGGGGATATGTGTGTGTGTGATTTCCTTTGAGAGTATTGCCCTTTTTGGAGACTAGGAAAACACCTTAAAAGTGTTATATTCCTCTTTGGCAAGTCTGATGATGTCAGCATCCTACAAATATAGCAGTGGAAATAAAAACTCCCAGTAAAGCATATAGCACGTTGTGTTAATGCGTATTTCTCCAGTATCATAATATAGTTAAATAGGGATTTGAATCCTGCAAGTGCTGAGTGTGTATGTGGGGATATGTGTGTGTGTGATTTCCTTTGAGAGTATTGCCCTTTTTGGAGACTAGGAAAACACCTTAAAAGTGTTATATTCCTCTTTGGCAACTCTGATGATGTCAGCATCCTACAAATATAGCGGTGGAAATGAAAACTCCCAGTAAAGCATATAGTGCATTGTGTTAATGCGTATCTCTCTAGTGTCATAACATAATTAGGTAGGGGTTTGAATCCTGCAATTTGTGTGTGTGTGTGGTACTGTTGGTCAATGTGTTGTGGGTTTAGCTTTTACTACTGTATGACATATCAGTATAACAACAGTATGTGCATTGCACACTATCTGTGTGGCAAATACATATATGTACATGTGACCTCAATTAGTTCATAGGTGTGAAGCCTGCTTTCTACATGAATATATCTGTTACCTATGACAGATTGTGCTGCTGCTTCTCAGACCTTCAGTCACATATGTATGTTTGTGACAAGGCCAGCCACTGTAGTGATCTGTGGCCTAGGTCATCTGTGTCACACACACCCATGACAGTTTCTATAGAATAGTGTGAGTGAGGGTTCATGCCTGGGGTATATTTCAGACATGTTCAAACACAACAAAGTCTGTTAGTAATGGACATTCATTATAGATGTACAACAACTTTGTGGATATGCATACAGACCCCTTATTGCTTATGTGATACACCGAGGGACTTCAGAATACCTATGGAAATGTGAATACCAAAGGACAGATGACATAACACTTGGCTGTATGTACACATCAGTACCCGTTCTACATGTTTGGGGCTACTACCTATGTGGTACTGTCGGGATACTATGTTTAGTAAATGTGGATGACTATGCTATATTTGGCTTACAGCTTTACAGCATGGGTTGGACAACAGGTATCTGTCTGTATGATACCCTTGTGGAGGTTAAGTGTCTCATCCAGAGAATGCATTGTAGGCCACTGTATGCATTTCCAGATGTGGACGGACCTATCCCTAGTGTGTTTGCTTGTACCTAAGAGGGCTATATGCCAAACAGGAGTGGTCCCAGGAATGGGTGACGGTCAATACCACTGGTTACTGATATAGTATAGTACCGGACGGATCCAAATGCTACTGAGTTTCCTACATCTGTGTGTCAGTTGTCAAGACATCATCTAACTATTGGTTATAGTCAGGCTGTTGAGGTTGTGTATACTACCAGAATGCAAACCAATGACAGATAGTAACAGTATCACCCACAGCATAGTGTCAAACCATGTCATACACACATGTGTACCCAAGTTAAAACATATGTGTATTAAAATGCATACTGGCCACCAATAGAAACTATGAAGTGTTGACACTGTGTAATACAGGGCATGTCACCCTTCCCATGTGTGCACTATGCACGTACATGCAGACAGTGCACCTCCACCATGTTCACAGATGTACACCTGCAAATCTGTACTGCACACATCACACACGTACTGTCAACTCACCAGCACATGCTGCCAAAACTACACACATCAGCCAAGTGGCACATGGGCGGACAATACATTTTTGGAATTAACACTGTTGTAAACAATACTACATTGATAATCATAGCTTTAATGCATCATGCCTGCTCAGATATACCTACAAGGATATCATTACACTGTACTGTTGACAACATGCTAACATTGCTACACTGCTATAAAGTCACCCTGTGCATCAGCACCATGTTAGCCTGTTCCTGCATCAATGTTACAGATGACAGGAGGTGGCACAGTTTCATCATATGCACAGGGTGTGTTGTTGGTTTGCCAGAGCCCAACATTGACCCATGCAATCAACATGTATGTGTGTGTGTGCCTGTGAGGGACAACAGTACAGCATGGGTCAATGTTAATGTAATGTGTGTGTGTATGTGTTAGCCCTAGGTGTTTGGATTATGTGTGTGTGTCTGCATGCACACAGTTCCACCATGTGGCTGCCATATACAGGAGGTTGTGGGACAGCCACAGACTGTACCTGCCAGGCTGTACAGATCACAGTCTCTGGCCACGGACACAGTACCTGTGCCTGGCAGGGGTGCAACGGACAGTATCGGGTACTAAGCCAGACTGGGTACTATCATCAGAGGCAGAGGGATGTCGACTGGACCCATGTCTCTGCTGGGACTGGCCAGAGCCACATGCACGTGGTCTTCTATGATGGTCTATTGACAGCCCAACTCCAACATTGCTGGGGCTGGTACTGCCACTACGGGAGCGGCTGTGACTTGTGTGTCTTCCACGACGACTGCCAGCCGATGATGTTGCTGGCATACGTCCACGTTGACATCTCGGCCATCCTGCACTGTCCTGGCACATGGACATGACATTGCGGAGGACATCTAATGTCTCCCCCCAATGTCTATCAATGACCTCAGTGTAGTGACGCACTGCACCAGCAAGGTCACGGATACTGTCATTGATAGTGGTGTTATGGGCCCTCTGCGCCCTCAGTCCCTGTCTGGTGTTCTGTTCCATATGTGCCTGTGCCTGCATTACAGCCCGGAACATACCTGAGGTTGTAAGACCTGTGGAGGCACATCTGCCAGGGGCATTATGACCAGCAGTGCTCCCATGAGAACCCCTGGACATCCGCCTATGTGGTACCATTCCAGGAATCTGGGTATGGCTGCTGTGAGGGATTGCATGTGCCATAGATACCACACTATCCTGGTCAATGCCTACTCTATGCTGTCCCTCAGCTAAGGCCATTGGTGATGAGGGATGTATTGGCAGTATGAATGTGCTCATAGATGGTGTGGAAAGCTGTGTACTGTCGATTAGCGGACCAACGACAGACCCTGTCAAACCTGCCTGTGCCACAACACATGTTTCATCATTTCCACTATTTGTGGCAGTGTCTTCAGGTTCCCTGCTGCACTCAACCAACACAACCAGTATCACAAGCCAAAGAGTCCTATCACACATGTCAGCATGCAAGATGTGTGTTGCTCAACACCATGCAGAGTTTAGAGAGTGTAGAGAGTCCTTGTTAATAACAGTATACATGTGTTTGATGCATGTCTGTTGTTCAATGATTGGCCTCACACTGGAACACAATGTGTACATGGACACAACATTGCTGTGCAAGTATTAAATGCTTTTCAATGTCCTGTGCACCATCACTCACAGGTATACATACCATGGCTGGATGCACACAATTGTCAGGTGTATAGCAATGAATGCTATGTGTTGTACTGTAGTTACTGCAACTGGATGTAGTGTAGTACCATGAGCCATCATCAGGCAGCATCATGTGGTCACTCAAGGCCACTAATGTGTGCCACACTGGCAACTATCTTCCTGTACCTGAACTGCAGCACTGTGGCTACATTAACCATTTCACAGGCAGTTGTTACATGGGTATGTAAGGTGTTCAATAGGGAGCATTGCCTAAAATGAATGTGTTGTTTGTTTAAGAGTTTTGCACTGCCCCATGATAGGCCTCTACCCCTCAGGTATAGTATGTGTGCTGTGTGGATGACATTTGGGATACTGGAGTCTGACCTTACAGCAGGTGTCTAAATACGCCATGTGTATCATATTAACACATACTGCGTATGACAAGGTGGTGTATGTTGCGTGCATGTGTATTGACTCTGCCTATACAATGTCCATTACAGTGTACCACAATTGTTTGGGATGCTCTGTGTATAGCATGTTTGAGGCAGCTACTCATGTTACTGGGATGTGCATAGACCCACAGAAAACATGTAGAGCATGCATTATGTGTAGGTGTTTTACATGTGTATATGGCCTACAACTCACCTATGACATGCACATGTTATTTGCCATATTAAATGTAGAACACTCACCAGCATGGGTCTGCTGTCTTGCTGTCACACCAGAGGGACCTACAAGGATATGAGACAGTTTGTCAGTGTCAACAACTGTGGCATTGCTGCTGTGAGTTTACAATTTTACAGTAGTACAACGGTTGACAGTCACAGGCATACAGGTTATGTTCCAAATTATCAGTAATGCAGAACATTAGGCTCCACATCTTCCAAATACACAGTACACATCTGACATATGCATGTTCTAACAATCGAGCTAACAGTAGTCTACAGATATGGCATGTTACCTGCACGTTCCGAGTCAACTTGCTGGGTGACTCTGGCCTCCATGATGACACATGTCTGTTGTAGTGGTTGTCCAGGAGCCACCACAATGAGGAGCAGCTCTTCCACTCTGAAGAGGGGCGGATGTGATGCTGCACCACCACCTGTGGCAAGCTGTTGTCTGCGGACATCGGAGGCATGCTGCCGGACATGTCTGATTAAACGACTGCAGTGATGGCGTACCTGCTCATAAGTCTGGTTATGCATGCCTACATCATTAACCCGACGGACAACATCTTGCCACAGTGCAGTGCGCTCATGCTGGTCCTGGCTGGTTCTGGAGAACAGCAGGGTGTGATGTTGTAATAGGGTAGATATAATTATTTCCTCCTCTTCAGGGGAATACGCAGGGTTGCGATGGTGAGACATGTCCCTGGAAGACAATAAAACAATTATTGTGTGCAAGTCATGTGGCACACTTAACATTCTAAAGTACATATATCAATGAAATGCCATATATAGCAACCTATTGTCTGTCAGTATACACACTTTTAATACCACACATCGTGCTCAGCCCACAACTGCCTGACAGTGCCTGGCACGTTCTATATATTAAACCATGTTCTGCACAGCAACAAAGTGAAACCAGTATGTAAGACTATACAACAGCACATGGCACACTGTATGTGACACAATGCACCACCTAGCCACAGGAGGTATATATGAAGCTAATGCATACAGAAATATGTCATCCATTGAAATGATTGTAAAGTACAGTTACAGTACTACCAGTACAACACACTACTTGTTGATAGCAAACCCCTAAGTAACATATGTGCACATTCATCAATATAGGTTGCATACTGCTGTACTACACTATACATGTTGCTAGATATGCACTTATATCCTGTAACATACATACGACCGAGGCCATGTTACAGGCATACCCACACACACATCAGACATACCTGCAAGACACAAAGGTATGGCAACCTAGATGAGCTTTACCTGTGTACCATACAGTACTGTGTGTCAGCACTTACAAAACCTTGTGCCTGAGGTATGTAATGTGTGAGGACTACAGGTAACAAACAAAACAGTGTTTCCAAACAATGTGGATATACACCATACTGTGCTGTTTAGGCCTACAGCTTCAGGTAGTATTACAGTTCATACAGGATTTGTATTCACTAGTGTTAACAATCAATAAGCATACATATACTGCTTTAGCCTACAATGGCACACTCCAGTCAACACCATGGGACTATGTCACATCGTATACCATACTGCTTTTCCTGCCTAGCAATAGCATACATATCTTTTGCGGGGATCAGAGCTAGAACACTACATACCATGATATAAACAGTTTCCCATTAGGCTATCACACATATACACAACATTGACACATTCACTACACATTCACCATCACACTCAGTCAACCTCACATAGCAATTAATGCAACATGTACATGCGTGTGTGTATCGGGTCCTAGGTAGTTCATAGGCTATTAGGTGTAGGGCCTATAGAAGCCTAGCCATACGGTACCTTGCCCTTCAACACCCATGTAATTTAAGTTCATGTGCCCCTGTCATGCAGAGCCACAGAGGTTATTCCCGGGTTGTATTTCCTATCTCACATCCATTCATCATGATTATTCATGATGACTGCTAATGAGGACCTTTCTTTGCTATTGATAGTTAGTTAGTTCCAGAGTATGGTATGTGTCTGAGATGAGAATGTACCACTCCAGCATGTTCTGCTTTTTGACATTACAAGGTTTAGACCAGTACAGTGTGTAGCTTGTAGGGATTTTGATATGTTTACATGGAGCATGTCCAACACCTGTGGGTTTGGCATAGCTTCGTATGTTAGGCAGAGGTTGGCTCTGTGTAGGCGTTATGCGACACAGTGTAGCTGTGGTTTTGGAAGACAGTCTGCATAGGACATCTGTTTGAGTCTGTTAATACTCTTTGTGGTGTTTGTGCCTGGCTTCTGCAGTTGCTGTGGATGTCTTTTGAGGTACATACCAAAAGGGCCATTGTACTCTATGATGGGTTTTATGACTGATGAGTGGTGTGGAACACTGACCTCTTATTCCATGGATGACACACCTATTGTGATGACATGTGGACCGTACACAGTTTACATGACTAGTGTGGCACTGTGATTATCAAAAGGGACACTACTGTCCATCTGTGTCCCATGGTCTCTTATCACACTTTTGGTGTTGAGTAGACTACCACCTTTGTGGTAGTTCATGGGCACAGGGTTTTTAACAAAAGGGATGGCAATACATTTACAACATTGAGCTTGAGCGTACATATAAACATCCATTTGTGTACATATAGATTTACATGTAGGCACATATACAGTCCACCTTTCATGGTGGGAATATAAATTATGCAAGGGTTGAGAGAGATACAGTTATGTAATAATTTCACACAGTCTTGTGCAGAATGCATTGAGGGTATTCTCAGGCCATGTATCTTTAGCAGGACTCCCTGTCTGGAAGACTATAAACTTAGCAAATCATACCCACAGCATTTAAACACCACATGTCATATACCAGCACTGTATGCTGTCTTGTTTGCCACACACTACAACCTACATGAAAATATGCACATAACAACCTTCACCAACATATATATGTCCACCCTTCACAAACAGTTGCAGTATGTACCTTGCTCTATGCACATGTTAAGATGCTAATATATCTGCCACATAAATATCTCTACATATGTGTGTGCCATACACACACAAGGTACACACTGTTGTACGTCCATAGACCTCACGGATTACCTGTTGGGCCTTGCTACAACATGAACAGTTGCCACATGTGTGCATAACAGTAATATTACAGGGAGTATTTATAGCTGCTAATGCTACATTACTATACTAGCCTGGTACAGCAATTGCCAATGCTAAGCTACACATTATATGACTATCATGCATGTGTTAATCTGTCACATCCAGGTTTATATAGCTGTTTGCACTACTTCCCCAGACAGCCATTATACACAGTACTGTACAGAACATAGATGACATGATTGGATTTTTGACATTAAATGCTGAGCTACATATGTCAGTTATGTCCCACTGCACACAGCTACACACTAATTTGCCCATGGCAGTAGTCATGCATGGCATCAGTGCATAATACCTACTGCTGCCACATATGCATGTTTCAAAGTATTTACAGTACTCTTCATAAACATCTACTACTTGCCGGTAATCACATATCTGTTACATACCTGTTTGTCACTTTCAGGTCCGTCTGTGTATGTTTTGACAATTTTTTTTTATGTTACTTAAGTAAAGATTGATTTTACTTAATTTCTTTTGGTTATTAATTAAGTTTTTTTTTTACTTAATTAATATATTTGGTTGGTAATTCACTCAAGTCTTTTTACTTAATTAAACTTTTGTGTTATTAAGTAATAATTATTTTTTACTCCTCCCCAAGTTCAGTGATGCTTTAACACGTGCAATGTAATGATTGCATGTGGGGATAGCAAGTGCAGTCAGCTTTTATAGGTATCTGCACATGTGCATGTGATGACCTCTGCACCAATTGGTGCCCAGCATTTGGTAAATGCATACAGCCTGCTGTGTGGTAATTGCAGTACTTAATGTCATAGCAACCCAATGCTATAAATTGCTAAGTTTTGTAGGCATAGCCCTTTTAGATTTCCAGAGTGGGGCCCATGCTTGTTTGCTGTGGACACTGTTGTTTAAGTCAGAAGGTTGGTATACTTCTTATATCTGAAGCTAGAGGTGTAGACAGTGATGTACATGTTGTACTCAGACCTGACTGTTGCCACTTTCAGTACAGAGCTATCAGTGTAGAGTTTAACTCACCCCTACAAATGCTTACACAAGATATATGTGAGTATGTAGTTTCTTTTCTACTTATGTAATTAACTGCCATACAAAAGTAGTTATTGAGAAGTATTCTTTTGACACATGAACTGTTTGTGAACTGTTATACCGTGCATATTGATGTACTCAATTCTGCAGTGTTTGTGTATTTTTATTGTTGACATTAGCACAGGATTCTCAGGTAAACTGGACAGTTCCACTACTGAGTATGCCTACCTACATCCTTGGTTGACCCTAAACACACACACACATATTTAAAATTTGGGGGGGGATGCAGACATACAGAGAGCATTACGTCTTATTGTGTGAGTGTTATCTTACTGGACTTAAAGGATTGGTGTGTACCTGTTAGTTTATCAAGGCAGGTGGTCTGTCTGCATAGTTCCCAACTGTGAACCTATCCAGATGGTAGCCAGATGTTAGCCTGTTATTCTTTGTCTCTGCAACCCACAGGTGTTTTCAGTACATGCAGAGATAGTATTCCAGATTTATTTTACCTTTATTAATGGGTTACTACACTCTATTTCTGGCTCTCTGACTTATTTTATATAACAGTACATGCAGAGAAATTATTCAGGGCATTTTATGGCTGCATTATTGGGCTACAACACTTTTTTCAGCCTCTCTCACATATTTTATATAACAATACATGCAGAATAATTACTAACCTGCCTGGTGGTGCAGCCTTAGCAGTCTATCTGCATAGGCTTGCTGATTCGCAGCACGGACACCTGCAGCTGTGAAGTAAATGAAGAGATATTGAGACATACCTATCCATTATATAGACTATATTAGCATGTCTTACATACTGCATTCCATGGCTACCTACTCAGTAGTGGGGCATCTTGCATGTGACGTGCCTCCTGGATCCATTGGTTCAGTAGGTCCTGCTTCTGTCTCTTCAGGTCTGCATGGTGGTGACGGACCTGCTCACCAGTCTGAGGGACGCCTGTGGCATTGGCGAGATCATGAGCTAACCTGTTCCAAGCCTCTGCTTTGTACTCCATCCCTTGGAACTGGCCCTGCAGGAGTCTAGACTCATGACGGTGGACAAGGAGCCAAACCATATATTTTGACTCCTCGATGCCCCAGCTGCTATCGGCGAGTACCCTCTCCAGCACCAGACATTCTAATTACAGATGGGAGCTACAATCAGTTATGGCGAGTATTCCTGCCTATGGAGCTTAAATATTCCACATTTCCTGCACTTTTTTGTAATTGGCCATTTTTGAAAATTCTCGGTTGACTGCAGACCTGCTTAGCAATGGTTAATCTACCATTTATAAGTATATGTATGTTAACAGTGGATGTTTATCCTAAGCTGTCATGGCTTAGTGGTTCAGTACTTTGATTATGGTGCAAAGTGTCCTGGGTTTGAACCTTGTCATTGCTTTTTATTTTACTACTGTCCAGACAGGCTAGGGGGTGTGGCTGTGTTTAGGCAACTTTGCTCTACGTTGCTCTACATTGCCCTACGGTGTGCTGGTTAGCGCAGTGCGCAGCTCCACGCAAACTTATTGTGCTGGGTAAAGTGCTGCTTAGCTATGGGCAACTTTATTGTGCTGGGTAAAGTGCTGCTTAACTACGTGCAACTATATTGCCCTGGGTAAAGCGCTACTTAACTACGGGCAACTATATTGTGTTGGATAATGCGCTGCTTAGCTACGGGCATTTATATGTCAAGATCCTTCTTACATTTCTATATATACATTTTGTTCACTGATACATAGGCCATTTCAATGCTTTTTAGTAAAATTTTATTCATATATGTCAGGAATTATTTCATATACTAATTTAAAACATAAAATAGAAAGGGGAGTGGTGGGACTCGAACCGTGAATGCCTTCTCTTTGTGCGAAGGCTCTACCACTACGCTGTTGTGACTGATTTGCATAAATATTTCTTATTATGCTCTTCAATGTTGACATTGCTAACTGCAGCTAAGCTATGGGCACACCCACGCAAACACGCACAAATATGGGCAGCTATATCGGGAATTATAAAAAAAATATAAACGTTTTACATTTTATAACTCTACTGGGGGTTTACAATGTGAGGGAGTGTAGTGTTGGGTATGTAGACATTTGAGCAGACTTGCTCATGTGTGTTGACATTTCACAATTCAGACACTTACAGGGGCGTGGACCTTAGGACTGCTCGGCTCATGTGTGTTGACATTTCACAATTCAGACACTTGCAGGGGCGTGGACCTTAGGACTGCTCGGCAGTCAGACACGGCCCCTGCCTTCCTGCACGGTCCGTGTTAGACTTGGAGTGGAGTCAGTGTGCCCTCATGAATATGCATGGCACACTGACATCATATCGTTCAACTGCAGTTTCTGAGTAAGACTTATTTAGTCTTACACGGAGGATTTGTGAATCCGGGGGTCTGTGTTTTACGAATTGTAGATTTTCTCTAGTACAGCTGGCTATCAGTTACTATGGCAATTTCCATAGAATTTCCACACTGACTTTTTTACTGTTTTGACTACTGGAGGCTTTGGTTAATGCTCCCTTCCTCTATTAGTCTCCACACTGACTTCTTATATTATTTTAATTATTAACATCTTTGGCTAAGAGTCACCTTCTCTGTCAATCTCTACATTGCCTTCTTTTATTATTTTAACAACCAAAATCTTTCAGTAATGCATTATTAGATTTATCTAACCCTTCCACCCAAAGCCTAATCGTAACTCTTTTTATGTCTTATAACTATTTACTATTTTCTCTGGTGCAGACATTTATTACTGGCAACACATTTGGTTGAACCTTTCCTCCATAACTTCCATCACTCTTTAACCAAGGAATGTATTGGCCAGTTATCATATCATGTGCTAAGTTAGGTACTAGAGCTGCTGGGTGTAAGACTTTACTTAGCAGAGTTTGTATTTGTACCTGTTCCTGTATTATCGGATATTCCTTCCTGACTTCATGTACTCACACCATTGCATTTTTCTGCATACTAGTTTCTTTATGATTGAACATTGCTTCAAGCATTGAGATTGTTAAGTAATGCAATCATACTCCTTGAATCCAACATTTTCTACATTTCTTTTTCCTCTGCCACAATAATCAGCATTCTCATGTTCCATATGGCAAGCATTGACAGTGTTACAGGCATAATATAATTGCCACTGACTGTGCAATACTTGGCTATAGGCCTTTTTTTCAGAACATTTAAAACAAACAAACCTAGACTGTGACAGTTTCTTTTTTGCTTGCAGGAAAAGCAGAATACTTGGGTGAAGGCTTGATATTGGCCATCGGTGTATGGATGTCACAGGGTTTGCAATTTCGGTTAAGAACAAACTTTTTACTAAAACAACTAGATGTTCAGAAGACTTGGGGTCACTCTTGAATACTCACTTTCTTAAGTTAACAGATAATGCCCTTTTAGCTATTTCTGTAACAAGTATTTCTAAAATTTTACTTACATTATTTACATGAGGGCTTAGTCAATATTTTAGAGTATGCAATTTGTCAGATATTTGTGACCTTACAGTATGTACTGAATGATCTGTTGTAAAACAGAAGGGAATGAAGGGGTGAAGTTCAGGCCCTTGTCAAAATGCCTCATTTCAATTTCTGGTAGTTGCGGGTATCAACATTTCCAAGTTTGGAGAAATAGCAAATTGTTAGTAAAATGGAATGATAGACTTCTGACCCCTTAGCTTGGGACTACTTCTCTAGAGTCATGTACCTTTTCCATGTCACTAAGTAGTCTTCAAAATATCTTACTTGCTCAGAGGCTGGTTCATGAAGATGGAAACATGCTGTTATATGCCAAGCAGGTATTAGTGGTTGCACTTCATTTCATTTCAGAAGAATAACCAGCAATGATCAGTAGCTGAACTCCTTCATTGATGATCCTTGTTAAAATTCATCATACTCCATTTTACATAGGATTTAGCAGTTACATTTCACTATACACAAAACTTTGCCCCCCCCAAAAAAAAAAATTGTTTGCCATGATTATAAATTCATATGGTCACATGGATTATAACAGCGCCTCTTAGTAATCCTTTTTGCTGCCACAAGCACCTTTCTGATCTGGGAAATCCCTGTTTGGGCACAAGGTTTTAATATTTTCCTCAGTTTTTCAGAAAGATTTTCAGGCAGCACAGCATAGTTTCCTAACATTTCTAAAGGGAGAATTCACAAGGCTTATTTCAATTAAGCATTAGGTCAGTAAATGCTCTTAGATGACATTTAATCATAGGTAGAGAAGAAAAAAACTCAGGTAAGACACTTTTTATGTAGCTTTTAAAAAGTCACAGTTTGTACTAAAATTGCTTTTGTGACCACTATAGCAAGGGTGTAGCCAGGCATATGTCTTGTATTCAACTGACTACCTTTTTTTCTGAATATCTCAGAGAAATAGAATAATTCTGAACTATCTAAAGTATACCATGTAATTCTGCACATAACTTGTTTTGAGATAGGAACATTCCTCTGAAAACAACCTTTTTATAACTGCTGGAGACAAAAGCTCACTATTATGTATTCATTAAGCAAATGAGGCAACATCTAGAGAAATTTGTACATTTTTAGATGCAAAGCAGGCTGAAGGGGCAACAATATCGAAATGTGAGTAGAAATGGAATTTCCCAGCTACACTGTTACACTATAGTCACCAATGTGACCAATATTATATTGCAGTCCCCAAAATAAAAATAAACAGACTTTAGTAGTTCTTCAATTTCAGGCAGGTTTATTTGCAGATAAAATTAAATGAGCAGCTTCTTGCAAACAAATTAAGGATAATGACTAAACAAAATCAATATTTCACAATAGTATTTGCATAATACAAACAGAACATTCCTTACTCAACTTCTATTGTTTTATCCAGTCTCATAGAGGTCGACAACATAGTTCTGCAAGGCTTGACATGCCCAATATTAGCCCTTATCCCTTTTGGCTTCAGGTATATCCTATGGAACTCTATCCTTTAGGGTTACAATCCACTTCTTCTAGTTTCCAGTCTCCACCTAGAGGTCACGAATCTACTTCCCTAATGGACAGTGGCCTTGAGTATAGTTCTATTGGTAGGTGTTCCCTATTAATTATTAACATGACTCACACCCTCTTCCGTGCTTGCCAGTATGCTTCTTTTGCTCAAGAACAGTGTTATTCTCCAGCACAGCAGTCACTGTGTTACAATATGCATAATATGTATCTCTGTCTGTCTATCTCTGTATACTTATATATGTCTATATATTTGTATGTATATATCTGTGTGTGCATGCGCACACACACACACACACACACACACACACACACACACACACACACACACACACATACACACACACACTCTCTCACATATATAATATGTATGTACATATACATAGAGAGACAGAGAGAGAGAGAGAGATATGTAAATATATATTGGAACATAGAGTGATGGCACCAATGAGAGTGCCTGGCAGATGGTAGTGAGGGGCACAGATAAGACTGCTAGGTGTACTTCTCTACTGTCTCAGATTTCAAAGAACTGTCCCTGATTTTGCCTCATATTTTCCCTGCCCCTTATAGAATTTTGATCATTTGGTAAATCACCAAGGATTACTACCAGTCAATAATGGTAGTCACTAACGTTTCATGCTTCTTATTGTTCATAAATAAATGCCAATGCAAAACCTATTGTGTTATTAATTTGTAAGTGAGTCAAACATGTATTTAAAAAAATGCCCCTGATTTTGGGCCTCTGTCCCCCAATTATTTTTTGGCATTGTTCAGAATTCTTGAGCAAAGAAGTTGAGAGGTATGGTGTTAGACAGATGAAGAATACAGGCTATATGGAATATCTGATGCAGCATTTGGATTTGCATCTCTTTATGACAATCTAGCTAAGGGTACAGGTAATCAAAGGTAGGCAGAGGTAGGCACCTATTTAAGATGGATTCACTGACAAAATGGCAGCAGTCAATGGAGAAACCAATGGAGTGTCTAATGTTCCCAGTTCTAGAAAAATCTGGAGCATCTTCCTGAGAAGAAAGCTACACCAAGAATAGAGCAGTGACTTCCAATTTTTCCAAGCTGTGAAGTCTTCATTTCATGTTGCTTGACTGCCTTTGGAAGTCCTAGTAGTTGGAGTGCTAAGCCATACCTTCCTTTTTTTATATATCATCCAAGTTAAAAGCTACATGTTCCTTGAAGGAGTGGTCAGAGCCCTAGACATCACTTTTTTATCTAATGAGTTATTACCTAAAAGACTTTTTGACATAAAGTTTGGGTTGCAAAGGCTATTGTTCATGATAGTCTTTTGGGATTGTTTTATTTCAAAGACACACTGGTATATCTAAATTCTTATTTTCTTGTGACAGAAACTCTTAACTGCCTTTAAACACATAACCTGGTTTACTGCAAGGCTGCACCTCTGAGTCTAGATGTTAAAAATCTTTAAAAAAGGCAGATAGTGAAAAACAATAACACTTCACACCTGTGGAAGGTGCTATTAAAGAGATTGTCTGTTAATTTGGTTCTTTTGAGCTCAATGTCATTATCGCCCATCAACAAGAAACTGGGTGAGAGAGACTGTGTGTAAATTTACTTTATGTATATTTTTGGTGTTCACTAGGACATCAACTGTTGACAAAGATTTGTGTTACTTTACTTCCATCTGTAATCCAGTTTACTCACCAGGGCGAGATCTGGTGGAAGAGACTTGCAAACCTGTTTAACTGAATGAATGTAACAGGGACTAGCAGCTCTGTATTGTGATATGGTTGTGAATGTTCATTAGTACAAGTTCAGGAGAAAGAGACATTGAGAGAGAGAGACTGCATTTAACTGTTGCTTTCACAGCTGTAGCTGACTCATTTAGTGCTCTGCACTGCTTCATGATCTGGTATCCCTAAACTCAACCTGAGGAGCAAAAATACAGCTTATACCACACCACACATAAACAAAGGTCTTCAAAGAAAAAGCAGTATCAGAATTCATTTCTGTACGGCATTCAGAAATGCCGTACAGAAATAAATACTGGTACTGTACTATTTACCAATCAGCATCGGCCAGTCTTTACCCCTAACATCTTGCACCTAGGGCAGCTGTCTCCTTCACTCCAACCTAGCTTTTAGAATCTTCTTTTGGTTAATGTTTGAATTCAGGTGTAAGCTGCTTATGAGTCTAGCAGCATTGTTCCAGTCAGCAAAAGTGAGATCTGTGGGTCTGCTCAGAAACTGTAGGGCATAATAGAAATAGTTTTAAATAATCAAGTGGATGAAACTTCACCAGCCACTTTATTTTGGTTCCAGATGGCAAAGATTTTCCAGTTTATCTCTAAACCTGTAGACACTATAAGTAGGTGCAAAAACCTTTGAAAAGTAGGCACATCCAGCCAAAAATCTGGACATCTAATTAGCATAAAATTTGAATATCAAATAGTTCTTCATATAATTCTTCCTTCTTCTAGAATGAATGTGGGATACTACTTAGAAACATGTGTTTAAAAAAAGTGTGACAAAATGATGGAAAAATATAAGAACATTACTAAAGTGACTGTGTAAAACCTGTAGACTATAATGAACTGTATTGCAAAATTCTACCACATAAAGTCATTTACTTTTTGCTACCAGTAAAGGGAGATGTAAGATTTGTGTATTTTTTCTTTAAATTATTGATGCCACTAGTATGTTGGCCATGTAGTGTGGTTTTCTATGTACTAGACAACTTCAAAAATCACATGTGATGAGGAGGATTCAGAAAAATGTGTGGAGTATGTCAAGCCTGAAAATAGGTACATATCTCCAAAAATAGGTATGTCACATGCAGGGTAAATCAGCCCTGAAAATAGGAAAGTTCCTCCAAAAGAGGGATAGTTGAGAGACCTGCTTGCCAGTTTTGCAGTAAAACACTTGAATGAAAGATTATTGTAGTTTTGCTATCATTGCACTAGTCATACACCTTACAACTCTGTTGTCTCCTATTGTCATCTTCACCACTATGTAAGCTAAATCAGTACACATTCTATACTGCACAAAATATACCTGATGAAAACTCTAGAGCTCTGAAATGGTAAATCAGCATTCATTGTATCATTTTTTTCATGGGTTTGCAAATTAAATGTCCATGTAAAATAGAACATCTTTTGCCCTGTCTTGGTGCCCATCTTTTGATGAAACATGTGCAACACAGAAGGCTTTGTTGAGATGGGTGTCATCAAATACCCTTATATCTGTCTGTACTGTATACAGCTGTTAGATGTTTTAATAAATTTTAAAGGGGCTATATTAAATATTTTTCCCATTATTCAAATAACATGCATTTTACCAAAACTAGTATCCTCTTGATTATATCTTGGTGATACCCTAAGTGAAGAACAAAAAACTAATAAGACGTTTGTGAGCTGATGTGAACATAATGGGGAACAATCACAGACAATCAGTGAAATTTGCAACACATTCTTGTGCTGAAAACTTCAAAAAGAAGCTAGGTAAGATTCATAGAAATGTGTAGCACTATAGGGGCAATGGCCCAAAAGGTGCAGAAAATGGATAAGCAAATGACCATACAGTGAGATACAAATGAATAAGCCCAGTTTAATGAGTGCATTATGACATGCAGATGAAGACTCTGAAAGTCTCAGTTCATAATCACCATAAGTGAAATGGCACAGGTGGTTGCACTTGAGTATGAAGTGTGATGGGGGTGCTTGCAAAAAGGATTCCAACCAACTGACAGACCACCAAATCCAGGTCTGACATTTCTAGCTCTTTTATGGATGTCCTATACCTATGACTATCAAGGCATGTGAAGCATTTAATGTACTAGTTGCAGGGATCTTTCAGAGACAAACCACTGATACCCCGGGCATATTGCAAGCATCATCCCTTACTGTAGAATTCTCTAAGCATTCCTACATAAACTGGTTCTCCATATAAAGGACCAAATCTGCTTTCCCAGCCCTCCTGAGGAAGACAGCCAACATATTGAGTGGGTTATACAATATTGCTTCCCTCCCTGATGTGCTGGAAGCCATAGATTTCACACACATGGTGATAAATTCCTCAGTCAGTGTCTGTGGACAGCATTATATCAATAAGAAGGGCAGCCAGTCCATCAGCTGCCAGGTAGTGTGTGACATGCAGGAGTTGATAACCCTTGTTTACACATTGCACCATGGCATTGCCCATGATTCACACATATAACACACAAGTCATCTGTATCATAGTTATTTGCATGGAGACATTCCACACGATGACCTAGTAGGTAAGTGCAGGCACAGGGGTGTCTATACATATCCACATGCACATATACTGCATGACCCTACACTGACTTCCCAAAACTCTTCCTCCATTTTTAATGTGTTACAAGTGATCCA
The DNA here is from genome assembly GCF_019279795.1 of Protopterus annectens. Taxonomy (NCBI): domain Eukaryota; kingdom Metazoa; phylum Chordata; order Ceratodontiformes; family Protopteridae; genus Protopterus; species Protopterus annectens. The sequence continues at coordinate 585,780,074 of NC_056732.1, forward strand.
GGTAACCCCCCCCCCAGGCACTGGCTGATGACAAAGCAAGGCCAAATAGTAGTACAACATTTTCTACACTCAAACCAGAAATGTGGTATAATGTGTGTTCAACCTGCTGAAGTCCTAGATTTATTTTCTGCGCATGTCTGTATTACACTGCAATATTCCCCTGCTACACTTTGTCAGATGTGTGTAGCATCTGCATGCTGCATAGTATGAGATACCATCATCAGGTAGGCCAACCAGCTTTCCCAGGACCCTCTGCCAGTACACAAACAGTACTGGCTGTGACCACCATAACATCTAACAGCAGCAACACAGATAGCAGCAGACAACCAACAGCGGCTGAACCATGTTGTGCACAGGCAAAATAACAATGCCTAGTTTACCTCTGTGGGACACGTACACAGTGGTAGTGCAGTGGCACACTGAACATGCAGTGTTATATAGTAGCTGTACTGGTATGGTTGAGTCACACTCTGCATTAGACATCTCCATGAGCAATACATGTAAAGGAGGACAATAGGGGTCACAGCCATTATGACCTGCACAGGTGTCTAGTGACACACAAATACATAGTATTCTACACTGCCAGAGGGTGAAAGTTCACATGTCAATGGAGGGGGACATGGAGAAGGAACACACTTGTGCCAAATACAATCTCCTCAGCAGTGTGGCTGCTGGTTCCACTATGGGACCATGCATGTGATAGGGACCTGTCATGCACACACTCTTGGTGCTATAAAGGCAGTGCGTACCCAAATTCTCCTGGAAAATAGACATGGAAGATTGGTACAACAATACCTTTATCGCTGTCAAACATGAAGCAGTCCTCTCCAAGCAGCCCTGTCTGGTTGACCCTGCTTATAATGTGGGTGTGGTGGAACTACAACCATGGTAGGTGCAGTCTGTGTACCTTGCAATCATCATCTAATGCACCTACCATGTGTACACACATGCCATCGACCATGGACAACACAGAGATGCAGGACACTAATGGTGGCAAAGGCTAACATCCTTACGGAGGTGATCATGGCAGAAAAGTGTTTCACTATGGAGTGCACAAAGCTGAAAATAGGATCAGCCCTGACCTCCATTGTCTATCAAAGGCCATGCACAATGCCAAATATGCCCCTTTTCTAAGTGTGCACTATGGATTACAGTCATGCACATATTTTGGTTGAAGATGAGCATCTTATAGGTATCAGAGCCAGATGTGGAATATGCCATGTTGCAATGCTAGTCTACCATACAGTGGCTATCTATATGTTAGATGTAGAGTACTTATCCATACCTGCAAGACTACCACTAGTGGTAGCCAAGATATCAGTGACAGTGGATTCCCCTCTGACAGGACTGGCAGTATACCACATTATGCAACTTACTGTGTGTGAGTGTGTGTGTGTGTGGGGGGGGGCAATGTCATCCCAGTTAGTGAATGTATTTTTACTGAGTGATTTGATATGCATGGTGGCATCATCATCATCAGACCCTGTTAGGGGACTGGCCTCCGTTTGTTGTTCTGGCACAACCAATAGATACCTAATAGTACCATGTGATAATGATTACTCCACCAAGCTCATGCCCAGTGGTGTGCATGACATTATCAGCTGAATTCCCAAAGCCATATATGAAACACCTAACTATGGCAGCAGATTCTTGTGTCTGTATTACTGATGTACCCCTGTAGGGCATAGGCAGAAGTTAATGCACTCACCATTGTGTGGGTACACTCACCATTGTTGTATACCCCCCCCTGCTGGCAGTAGGCTGTGGATGTGGAAGGTCCTCATGGAAGATATGTAGTATATGGCACTCACAGTCTCTGTATTAACACATCCAGGTATGATGCCTGTCCCCTCAACTTTATCATGCAGTGATACCAGACATGGTTCTTCCTTAATGTGTATGGAACTTGACAGAGGATAACCCTCTCACTATCCTTTCCACTGTTGTGTTGTGTATGTGTTTTTCTTTTTTATGGCCATTCATATGATGCTCTTTACATACTTTCAGCATTGACATATGTTGAGGTCTCTCCAACCCACAGCACTGACATTGTGCACAATTGTTTCCCACACATGGTCACAAAGTGACTGGTGGGTGCTTCCTCTCCTGAAATGCTCTCAACCACGTATTCTGTATGCTTGTCCAAGCTCTGCTATTTGTCCCCTTAGGAAGACATGAATACACACAGACGGAAAAAAAACAACTTAGACTGAAAAGTGTGGGTGCACTTAAGTTATATCACAGTGGAAGTAGACGCATTAGGAATGACTGGGTATTCCTTAATGAATATATTATGGGGGCCTCATATGTTTTGCTCACTACTTAGGGCTGTGTGGCTTGGAAGGTGATGGCTGTCTGGATTGTGGGGCTGTGATACCCTGCAAGATTTGTATGCAGCAAGGTGCAAGAATGCAGTAGGGTATAGCTGCTGGTGTTACACAGGCTAAGGTTGCCTGGCTCAGAAGTGAGTAGCTGTTATGTCTGTGGACTGCCAAACTCAATTCACCGTGTATGTGAAGAGGAGAATGAGTGCAGTAAGATACAGATAGAGGTGCATAACCCTGCTCACTAATCTTAACCTAACAACCATTCAGGGACAGGGACATACAAAAAGGAGATATGCACATGTGCATAACACTGCAGATATATGTCTTACCACACTAACGTAAACCTGTGTATACCTCTGATGGGCTGTCCCCTACATACTTATTGTTGCTTTTTTTTTCTTGCTGCATGTTTTGGCATGCAAAATGGATGAACACACATCAATTTCATTAAAAAGTAATTTGCACCTTATTTAAGTTATTGAGGCTAGATTCCACTTTTGTCTATGAATTGTTGTATTTTGTAAAAGAGCACTAGTGACATGAGGCCTAGAAACCTTCATCTGCATTTCACAAGTGCTCATGCAAACTGTCCATGTGCACACATTACTCATCTATGAGGTGTTAGGGTGAGCTGCTGTTGATTCAGAATCCCATATATGGTGTAATTCCCATGCTGTGATTATGTTTTGCTTTTCATTTGTTGAGATGACTGCTGATGTTAGTGTCAAAGAATTGCACCTGCCTAATGTGCAAAGGATAGCAAAACAGTCCAGTCAGTTTAGGGAAAGCCTGTTGGAGCCATACTTAGGCCAATTCAAGGAGGTGCGTGGATGCCTGATATGTTCTGACAACTCTGCTATACACAGCTACCAGCAGCTTACATACTGATGAGTTAACAAGGCACCAGTATGATGACGTGTTGCCATTACACCGGTGATCTCCATTTGATGGAAGCAGAGGTCAGGGTTAGGTATGGATGCCCCAAATTGTACAGTAAGTATTTACCATATATTATGCATGCAGTGGTATCGTTTTTATCATTTGTCATCTTAATTCTTTATTTTTATTTAATTTGACAAATCACAGGATATTTCAAGTTGGCTGCTTTGAGTGATTTTATCTTTTGTGCATCCTGTTGGTGGCAGCTGTTGTGTTGTGCACTATTTTGGTAGGCTGTGCACAAGGCTGTGTCCCTGGGGTATATTTAAACATAGGTGTGGTTAGTGTAGCTGTGTCTGCTTCACTGCAACTAACTTCATTAGTGTAGCTGCCACTCTTCATCTGTTAACTGTGGTAGTGTCAACTCTTGTCCTGCAAAGGTGGAACCTGCCTGTATCTTGTTTTTTTGCACACACACACATAGTGCTGACGTTTTGTGCTAGGCAGTGGGAATCATTTAAGGATTCTGCTTACTTACATGTGTGTGGTGCTGTATTGTTGCACAGTCATTTGCATATCTTCACATCCATGTGTTATGTGATTGCTTGCCTATACCTTTTCTCTTTCAGCACAGGTACAGCATATAGAGAATGTTATTAGATGCCAGTGGAAGCAACATAGACTTTAGGCACAGTGGACCTAGTAGCATTATGTTTTTTCTGTCCTATATCTGCCACATTATCTCTGTATCTTTCTCACAACATTTTGTGTCCCTTCTACTGGTCTCCATCATCCATTTGGGCTGCAGGCACATGACCAAGGCTGTGGTTGAGGCTGGTGAGCAGGGTGGGAGTGTCTTATCTGAGGAGTGTTTTTGCCTATCTCAAGCTGTTAGGCCACCCCTGTTATTGGCCTTGTTACTGACACATGATGAATGGTGCAAATGATTTCTTCCTGACCATTAGTAAAGCTGTTCTCTTAATTATTTGCTTCTCTCACTGTTCCAATATCTTCATACTGACATTGCAAACTACTGCCCCAGTCATTTCTCAAGTGTGCATTCTTTATAAACTAGACGTTAAGGTTGGGTGGGCAGCCTGGCATGGAACATCGACAGCAAGTCTAGTGCCACAAAAGAGGAGAATTATGTTTTACTTTGGGCTGGGGGTATGAAACAGGGAAACTTGAATTGTGGGTGGACTGTTATGTAAAAAGTTTGTTTTCAAGTTTATTCATAAACAATGATATAACAATGATCCAGGTTACCTATTATTACCGCTGCAACCTGCAGATGGCTTGAAAAAGGGAAATGGATGTTCACTACATATTTATCTAAGATCTTCAGGTAACCAGAGTAGTACACAAAATCTTTGGGAGGATATGGCACTGATTTCTGACTTTTCATTCTTATCATCTTAACATCTTATCTTCATAGTATTAGTCATGGCAAGAGGAAGTGAAAATGCTGATTTAGAAAGAGGCTTATTTTCTGCAGGAACATACTACCGAATGTCTGCATAAAATATAACGTTTGCTATAAACATATTTAACAAATGTAATACTGAATAAAAACGTTTGAAAATAGAAATATAATTTTAGCAATGGCGAAGGTAAATGCTGCTCTGGAATTCTTTTGAATTAATTATTTGGAAATGCTAAAGTTAATGTCAGTCAGCGCAGCAAAAATTTCTAAGTTAACCAAGTACTCCAAACTTTTCTTTACCAGGTAGGAAAATCAAAGCAAAACAAGTTGAGCTAAAAATGATCAAAAGATTTGTTAATCTGTTTTATGTTTTTGTAAAATGAGATAGCTTTTTGAAAGCATTTATCTCTTCTTAAATGAAAAGCAAACAGATCACAAACTATGGATAGTACGGACATTAATTGACTGAGTTATACCAAAGCTGTTCTTGTGCTTGGGTGTTGATAACTGGGAAAGTTGGCATGTATGACTAGGCTTAAAAAGGCTCTAGGGCCGTTAGCCTAGTAACCTCCTATGAGTAATTTGTTTCAGCTTTGGGTTTAAGAGGATCATTCTGTTGTTAAATAAACAGAAAATTGATATAATGCCATATGCCTAGAATTTTTTTCTTCGGTTGTTTTAAATGACAGAGAAGCATATGCCTGCCTCATTATGCCAAAATAAATTATATGACTTCACACAGACCTTTGTGTTACTTTTTATGTGACCTATATAATGAAATAATGAGTGTATTTAGGAGAGTAGACTGCTTTCTAGCTTGAAGTGCAGTGTTTAATAAAATAGATACCATGCGATTTACTGTTTACTTAGGCTGTTTTTCAAATTATGTTTAGTGCATGGATAGCATTTTAAATTATTGAAAGAAGACATTTGGTTGCCACCTTTACATTATGTGCACAATATAAACAAAACTCAGTGACACATCTTTCTATGTGTTACAGGGTATAAAGCTATCATTCTTCATGGGTTTAGCTATTGTTACTAAGGGAACATGAGCTATCCTTTTGACTGTATATACTTTTAATATGTATAAAAGAAAATGATTAATGCTGCGTATAACTTAAAATGCTTTTTAGGATTAAGGTCTGTTTCCTGTTCAAGGTTGCCATGCTGATTTCCATTTCAGATAATTACACTGAAAAGAAACACATTCTTGTCAGGACCAGTGCCAAAATAATTGATATTAACAATGCATATCAGGCTTCCCAAGGGGAATGTTTATGATCAAGATCAGTTTTTCTACAGTCTAATGGCAAGGAATTAAACTTCTTCCTTGCACATAAGAGTGATAGGTTTTAATGCCCTTGCAGAGACGCATATGTATGTGTTTTAACTATCTAATTTATCTGTTACAGTAAGAATGTTAGATATCATACCAAAGATAATGAGAGCACAGATGTAGGATGGATTCAAAAGGCCCAACAAACAGCACAGATAAGGTTAATTGAGAAAGTGCATAAGAATAGACAATAACTAATTTAGGAATATGATGGTGAAACTATGTCCCTATATTCAGATCACATCATTTGTAAGTAAAGTCTGAGTTCAAAGACTGTCATTCATTGATATCACTGTTGAGTATCCTAAGTTTAGCATCTAGTAGGACTGTAGCATGTGTCTGCATCCAAGCTCAGGTTCCAGATAGAAGAGAAATAAACTAGTTTATGAGTCCTTAAATCATTGTCAGAATTAGCAGTGCACATTTTATACATATGCTTCATCTCTGTGCATTTATTATTATTTGTCAGCATTCACAAATGGTCTGTTGTAAGACCCCACCTAATTGCCCGGTATAAAAAAGCACATGTTGCTTTGTAGAACAAAGTATTATGGGAACATAGACAGAGATATGGAGAAGCACATGCACACATATACATAGGTTCATAGGTTCATAGGTATGTATTACGCTAATGGCCCTGGGGCCTTTACAAGCCTAGCCCATAGGATTATGCTGACATCATGCCACCCGACCTTAGTTCCCAGTGCATCTGTTAAGTAAAGTCACTGGAGTGATCCCTGGGGTGAATTTTCTATTTCTCATCCACTCATCAAGATTTCTCTTGAAGAGGGCCAGTGAGGTGCTCTGCTTGACATGTATGGGAAGTCTGTTCCATAGCATGGGCCATCTCTGGGTTATGAACCTGTCCCTCCAGCATGTTCTGTTGATTGTGGTAATGAGGCTGAGGTCTCTGGATAGTGTGGTGTGGAGGGATTGGGATTTCTTTAGATGCAGCATTTCTAACAGAGCTGGGTCAGACATGGGCTTTGTAAGTCAAGCAGAGATTGCCTCTAAGTAAGTGATATGAGACTGAGAATAGTTGGAGTTGTTTTAGTCTGTCCATATAGGACAAATGTTTAAGACCTAGGATCCTCTTTGTGAGGTACTTTTGTGGCCTTTCCAGTTGTTGCAGGTGTTTAGTGAGGGTCTATATTATAAGTTCGAAGTTTAAAAACTTCAAACGTTAAATAATCAAATTTAAATATTCGGTTTCAAACATCGAACATATAATAAAAAAAACAAAAAACAAACAGAACTTACCTGGCAAGTGTAGGCAGGGGGCAAGCCTCCACTGCACCCCCCACACCCCCTGCTGTTTAAATATACCAACTCTGAGACCGCACTATAGTGCGGTAAAGGTAAGATTTCCCTTACTGCACTGTAGTGCAGGCTCGGAGTTGGTATATTTAAAGAGTGGGGGTGTGGGGGGTGCAGGGGGGCTTGCCACCCTGCCTACAGCCATTAGTTTTGGGGATTTTTTTACATATGTTCGAAGTTTTATAACTTCGAACATTTAAATTTGATATTTTAATGTTCGAAGTTATAAAACTTCGAACATATGATATAGACCCGTTTAGTGAGGTACATGCCAAATGGGGCATTGTACTCAATGATTGGCCTAATGAGGGAAGAGTAGAGTGAGACAATGACCTCTTTCTTCCTGGATGCAAAACCCTTAGTAATGAGATGTGCCACATAGAAGGACTTTCTGACCACAGTGGCAGTGTGTTGGTCAAAAGAGGGGTTTCTGTCAACCTGTGTTCCCAGATATCTTATAACGCCTTCTGTGTTCACTGAACTACCATTGATGTGGTAAATCATGGGAACCGGGCTTTTCCAAAGGGATGATGACACATTTTTTTGGCATTGTGCTTAAGGCCATAGTTCCGACACCAGTCATTGGTCTCAGTGAGGCCTTTCTGTAGGATGTCAACATCACTCAGGGAGTTAATAATAGCTCCCAACTTGCAATTATCTGCAAACTTTGTCAGCCAGAGTCCCTTTGTGTTGGTGCTGGACTTCAGAGAAGTAGATACCAAACAGGAGAGGACCCAGAACCGAACCCTGTGGGACTCTACTTGTGACTGGTTGGCAGTCAGACTTGGAGTCAGCTACTTTCACACTGTGGGTTCTACCTGTGAGCCAGTTTGCAACCCACCTAGTGATATAGGGGTTGATGCCTAACCTGGTGAGTTTTACTATGATTCCTGAATGGGGAATGGTATCTAAGGCCCTGGCTAGATCAAGGTAGGCTGTATGAACCACCTTGCCTTCATCCACAGCTCTGATGACTGACTCAAAGAAGTTGACCAAGTTGAGTAGGCATGATCTACCCTTCACAAAACCAAACTGTGAGGGATCCAGAGTTTGGAGATTCCCTATATCCTTGTTTATTAGGTCCCTGATGATGCATTCCATAGCTCTGCATATCAGATTTGTCATACTAATGGGGCAATAGTTCCCAGGGTCTGTAGTCACTCCTCCTTTGTGGAAAGGGATGACTGTAGCAGTGTGCCATTCAGTAGAGACAAAGCCCGAGGTGAGGCTGTGATTGAACAGGGCACACAGGTGAGCTGCCACTTCACTCTGTAGTTAATGTAGAATACAGCCAGATATATTGTCAGGTCCCATAGAGGCTGTATGCTTGGCCTTGGACAGTGGTGTTTTAACCTGTGCAGCAGTAATACTGGGTGCCTGACAACCTACTGGTATTGTGACTGGTCCCTTGGGGGGGGGGGTAAAGTTGGCACTGAATCTGTCAGCCAGTATATTGGCAATATCTGTTGGCTTGGTATAGGAGGTACCATTGTGCAGTAGCTCAGAGCAAATCTGGGTATTGCCATGGAGATTCTTTACATAACTATAGAAGGCCTTGTGGTTTTCTTTACTATATGCTCCAATTCTGTTTTCATGGCTAGCTTTAGAGGATTTGATGAGGAATCTCAACTTTTTGTTGAGGCTGATAAGGGAGTTTTTGCAGTCTTGGGACTTCACCTTATTCACATCAGTTTCCTCCTTCTGTTGAAGAGTTTGTTTATGGCAGGAGACCCCCAGATTGGCTTCCTTTTTTTGGAGGATAGCGTCTTGGTTCTGTTGGGTATGGTAAGATCCATGCATTTGTGTATGTGTTTGTACAGTGCATTGGTTTATGATTCGGTAGTCATGCATCTGATCTCTATTTGCATGGGTGCTGTAAAGTTAGCCACCTCTGTTTTTAGGAGCCCAAAGTTAGCATTTGAGAAGTTTTTCATGGTGGTTACCTTTGCGGGAGGTGGGGTGGGAGGAATGTGGATTTCCAAGGTGATTAGTTTGTGGTTGGATCTAACCAGGAAGGAGTTGACTATTGGTGTAGAGCAATGGTCGCCCATGTTAGTATTGACCAGGTCAAGGATGTTGCTAACTCTAGTTGGGATAAGAATGAGCTGGTCCAGGGTATTGGAATTAATGAATTCCAGGAAAAGTTGGGGAAGTGTATTGGTACATGAGTAGTTTTCACAGTTAATGGAGGGGTAGTTGCATACACACACACACACACACACACACTCACTTGTATCTGTCTTTCTATCTATTTATATGCATGTCATTGTAGGCATGTATCTCTCACACTCTCTCTCTATATATATATATACATATATTTATATATATATATATATATATATATATATATATATATATATATATATCTATATCTATATGGATCACCTTCGATTTACCGAAACGCCAAACCGCCGAAACACAAATCACCGACACCAAAAGACCGACAACAAAAAATACCGACAACGCAAAACACCGAACACCATAACACCAACACACTACACGTAAACAACACAGTACACTACATGACATATCCACTAGCCCTAACCCAAACCCTAACCCTAAAGTCCGACACTACCGCACACTTACCCTACCTGCACCCTAACCCTAACTCACTTACCCACCCCTAACCCCAAGGTCCGACACTACCGCACACTTACCCTACCTGCACCCTAACCCTAACTCACTTACCCACCCCTAACCCCAAGGTCCGACACTACCGCACACTTACCCTACCTGCACCCTAACCCTAACTCACTTACCCACCCCTAACCCCAAGGTCCGACACTACCGCACACTCACCCTACCTGCATCCTAACCCTAACTCACTTAACCCACCCCTAAACCCACAGTCCGTCACTATCGCACACACATCCTACCTGCACCCTAACCCTAACTCACTTAACCCACCCCTAAACCCACAGTCCCTCACTATCGCACACTTACCTGTCCGCTCCCTAACACTAAATCCCTCACTCTATCGCACACTTACCGAGTCCGTCGGGTTCTCACCTTGTCGGTCATCTGCGTTGTCGGTGTTTTCGGCCCGTCGGATTCCTTGTCGCTGAAGTGAGATTTCGGGCATCTAAAGGTGATCCATATATATATATATATATATATGTGTGTGTGTGTGTGTGTGTGTGTGTGTGTGTGTGTGTGTGTGTGTGTATAAATAGTCAATATTGGAAATATGAATTATACTAATTAGAAAATCCAATAAATTGAATATATTCCACCAAATCCTGCCTAAATTTCAAAATCTAATCATAAAAAGTAAAACCAAAGAATATAACCTCCCAGGGAGTGAATGCTCCATACACCACACACAATCCAAGGATAAAAATAACTAGAAACCACAGGTACCGGAGTGAAACAAGGCTTATAAGGTCCAAAATCATCCAATCCAAAATAAAACAATTCAGTCCACGATAAACTGATTTGTTCAAAAATCATATAAAAATAGTCTTAAGCGCTTTCACCCAACAAGGCTTCATCAGACCATATATAATCACTAAACAGTTACTTGCTTTTATGTGAAAAAAGGCACAAAACCAAATAATAATAATAAAGAGACAGACATCCCTAGCAAAGAAATATATATATCTCCAACCTAAAACCAAATATTTAACAATTCAATAAATACAAACATATGAAAACACATAAAATAAATATATATATATATATATATATATATATATATATATATATATATATATATATATACAAGAAATATATACACACATATAAAATATACAATATAAATATATATAATACCCACAGTGGATATTATATATATATATTTATATTTATATTGTATATCTATATATATTGTTTATATTATACAATATAAATATAAATATATATAATACCCACAGATATATATATATATATATTTATATTGTATATTTTATGTGTGTATATATTTCTTGTACATATATATATTTTATATATATATATATATATATATATATATATATATATATATATGTATGTATATATTTTATGTAATCTCCCTTGGACCCTCTACCTTAATATACTAACTCTGAGACCATACAACTGTGGGGAAAAGGAAAAAATCCTTGTCCCACTTTTAGCAATCTCATACTGATGCATTACACAGACACATACACACACACACACACACACACACACACACACACACACACACACACACACACACACACACACACACATGTATCAAGCTAGCTAGCCATATCTATATCTAGCTAGCTAACTTGTTATGTAGGTATACAATTGTACTTGTATCTATATCCATCTTGCAAACTAGTGTTATAGCTGTATATCTATAACTGGCTCCCTGACGTGGTTGAATGTCTATTTTGACAATTCCTTGAATCCAAATGCTTGAAAGCTCATTTAGTTGAATAACAATTTAGTTGAAAGTTAGTTTCATTGAATGTGACACAGGTACCCATAGTTCTATAATAAAGATGTAGAAATATCTAGAAGTGTATGAAAACATTTAATCTGATGTTTGGGTTCGCCTATACATAATCACCGCTGATATAGTTTCTGTTTGCTCACTGACACTAATTCCTTGCGTGTGTTATTTTTTCTTATCTACACAGCTGTGTAACCATGAAGCTAGTATATTTAAGTGAAGGGCGTAGGGGCAAAGTCTCACACATTGGAAGTACAGGGGAGATTTGACCCCCTGCAAAACTTTTCCTTTCGAAAAATGTTTGCTTAGATGATTTTGATTCTATGCTTTTTCAGTTATTTGGAATTTGATTAAAGGGTGTTTCAGTGAAATGAGCTTTCAATCACTTTGACTAAATTCATTTTATTTCAATTAAATGGTCAGCGAAGCAGATGGCATAAACTGCTATATCTGTATCTATGCCTATATCTACATCTAGTTAGCTATACTATCTATCTACCTACTATCATGTGATAATTAAAACTGGTTATTTTCTCATTTAGTTTGAAAAGAGTTAAAAAAGAGAAGATGTAGATGTATGTACATTTTTCTTCACAAAATGCATCAGTTTTCAGAACCCCTTATCTTACGTTAGGAAGTTATCAACCTGCTTACAGTTTCGTGGGTCAGGATCATTTGAGCACAATAAGCAATGTAACTGTTAAAGATTCCTAGCCTAATGCATTGATGGGTTTGAAGGACTGCATATGAGAAGATACAGTCAGAAAGAAAGCAAAATACTGTTCAAACTGAGAAACTGCAGACTGATTTTGTAATAAGCAGGAACAAGTGGTTACAACTGATCAGCCATATAATTTGCAATGGATAAAAATTAAAGTGGCTTGTGTCATACAGTACCTCTGGATGCTACACGTTGGACTTTACAATTGGTTGATTATCCACAAACAAGCATCAGATATGACTTTTGGCCTTACACCATCAGCAAGTATTTTCAGACGGTACTCAATGTTAGATATTTTCTCTTTATGTTGTCAAAGAAACAGATGCAAGTTGCCATGAACCAATGCTGTAAGACTGCATTCTGCAGGTATTTGTTGATGACTGACTTTCATTTAAAACTATGATGTTTTTGGTTGAACACCCACAGTTATACACGATAAAGGTAACAACGTGTATTATACTTCCTTCAGGTATATGAACATGAAATAAGCATTTTGGGATAGACTGCAGACTGCCAAAGAACTTGTTTCTTGGAAATAATTTGTTTTTATAGCACTTGTTAACCCTAGTCTTAATATAAATGCACAAACGGATGGAATTACAGTGGAAACCATAATGCAGGAGTAGTACACAAGGAGAGCTTTACAATGGAAGTCATAATGTAGGAGTTACAGTGACAGCACAATGTGGTTAGTAAAACTGATGAATGGGGTACATGAATAGGTGTATGCGGAAGGTGAAAGTAAAAGGGCAGATTGAGGGAGATATGGGGAAATGTAGTTCTATTATTCATCTAGGCAGTGATATGCTATTGTGTAATATGCTGAGCAACCCAAGGATGTGCCATATATATGGTGAATAGTACTCTTCAATAGGGATTTCCAGGTCTAAATTTGTAGCAAGTGCCTAATGTATATGCATTATCAAAAAGAGTGCTGCAGTGCTGGAATATATTTGGACAAGTGAGGGACAAAGACATAAGAAATGTGAATGGGGAAGAAGCAATAATGTTATAATTAAGGGTACGATAAGAGAGAAGGGGGATGCAGCTGGAGTTAGGAGAGCAGGTAGCATAACAGAAAATGATGGCAGTGGAAGTGAATTTAGAAGATACATAAATAATTTATTTATTCTCTGTTGACCTGATTGTCCCACTAGGCTAGTAGTCTCTTTTCAGGGGAGACCTCAGGTGATATTTATACTACTAGAGGAAATTTGGCTTAGGCATTGGGGAACTTCCATTACTCTTGGCAGTAGGGGGGATAGATAATGTGTTACACTCCTGATTTCCTGTTCCTGGTTCTAGGACATAGGTGGCTTAGATGAACAGGGAGAAACATGGCTGCTGACAGCCAAAGCAATTTGGAAATTAAATGTGTTGGAAATTAAGAAAAAATAGTAGAATTGCTACCAGATTTGTTTCCAGGTGAGGTGGGAGCAGAGAAAATGTTGTTTGCTAATGATGAGGAGCTCAGGAAAGGGTTGGAACTAAATGCAATGGAGGAGATGGATACGGAAGAAAATTTTCAGAAAAACCTGTTTGAAGTGGCAGAAATGGCAGAAAATGTTTTATTTCAACCCTCCAGTCAAGAGGGTTGCAGGATGAGTATCTGGAAGAGCTAGTTAAACAGAGGGAGCCAGAAAGTGGAGCAGGTGTATCCTGGAATGACATTATGGAACAAATACAAGAGGGAGAAAAAGAGAACGAAAAAGAGCCAGAAAAGGTTCCATAAAAAAAGTCCTATGCTGAAATGGTAGAAGAAGGAATTAAGGAGATGACAGAGATGAAGAAACAATATGCTGCTTGGGTGAGCAGTAAAAAGGAAAAAGGCCTGAACAAATATGCGGTATGGGACAATGTCATTGCACCTCTGGGAATAAAAGCTGAAGAGGTAAGAGCTTTCATTTTAATTAACAAAGAAAGTTTTTGTGACTTGGGGCCGGATTCACGAAGGCTTGCACGGGTCTAAGAGTAGAGTAAGACTCCATGTAGCCAACATGTCTGCTGAGCGATCCAGGAACAGCCGGCAGGGGCGTGTAAGAGAGTTCCTAAAACTCCTCTTACATGGACAGGGCTAGGTTATGCAAATTACCTCATTTGCTGCTGAAAGTTATGCAAATGAGGTAAATTTGCGATCTGGGAAACCATAACCTGTCTGAGTAAGAGTAGTGTTATTTGCAGAAATGTACTCCGTTGTCAACTGAGTACCGTTATGCAAATAGCAAAACGGAGCCGTGACAGCTCCAAATAAAGGATGCATCCAGTTGAGGAAGCATGCCAATGGCCAAATATACGGCCATTGGGAATTCTACCCGTTGCAAAAAAAAAAATAAATAATAATTTTTTTTTACCTCGATCTCCAAAGTTTAAGCATAGAGCAGTGTCGCTCAAAAGTGCTGTGCTGTAAAAACCAAAAAAAAAATAAAAAAAATAAATAAAAGAATAGGCATTTTATTATAAATATACATCTGCCATGCAAGTGAATGGCAGGCTGAAGACAACATGGCTACTGAGTAGAGGTTGCTAAGGGGGGAAGCTCAGTCTAAGAGATGTAACCAAGCATTAGTAGGCAATCCTATGCAAATGAGGGTAAGGATAGTGAATCCCAATTTCACATGGCATATGAGCAAAGTCCATGGAGTGTAAGAGTAGGATAAGGGGAGTATCAGAGTAGAAGATAGGTGACATCATGAGGGGGGTATGTATGAAAGAATGTAAGCTCATTGGAGCAGAGTGGCATGTGTTTGCTGTCAGTTACCCATCACTGGAAGAGGCGTGTCAACAGGTATCCTAGCTAAAGGCAAGAAATTGAAGGTGTATGCCGTGGACAACACTAAAGTTTCTTGTAGAAGGGCCTGCAATGTGTATGCGCACGTGTGCTCACCTGTAAAACTGAGTAAGACTATGTGTGCACGTGTGCGCCTGTGTGCACGTGTTTAAGCCGGAGTAAGCAAGTGTAAGGTTGTTGAAACCTGTGTAAGCGCATTTGCGCCTGTGTGCGCGCGTTTAAGCCAGAGCCAGCAAGTGTTAGGCTGTGCTCGCATGTGTGCTTGCATGTGAGCTGGTGTGTGCATGTTTGTGCTTGTTTGCGCTGTGCTGCCCCCTATGGAAACAGAAAGGGAAAAGGAAGCACAACAAATAGTAGGAAGTTAACCAAGGAGAAGTAGCAGAGCTAGCAGGTGAAAAAAATCAGGATCAGCCAATTACACAGGCAGTACACTAGCCCAGCCCAGCCCAGCACTTAAAACTCTGCAAACAACTTTCCACTATGTTTTTCTCAGAGACACTGCAACACTGCAGTAAGCTAATAGAAGAAAAAACTGGAAAAGCTTTACTGAGACAAAGAAATGTTATGGGCTGCCATTGCTGTTATAAGGCGACATATGCAACATGCCGAGGGTGGTGACAATGCGAATGCTGCTGAGCAACCCACAGTAATGAGACGGAGAAGAGTGTACAGGCCCAGGGTAATCTACCAGGGGCTACACGAGCTGGAGATAGTGGAGCACTATAGACTGGACAGAGACCTCATGCAGCAAATTGTTGAGCTGTGCAGGCCACGCCTCACATACAGAACAAACAGAGAGGAACCCATTCCAGTGGAAACCAAGGTATGTGTTGGCCTAAGTATACTAGCAACAGGTACCTTCCAGAGACCAACTGGTGATATGATGGGGATTTCACAGGCATCAGCATCCAGAGTACTACACCAGTTCCTGAATGCCATGTCAGCACATGTCAGTGATCATGTATATTTCCCCAATTCCCATGAGGTATTGGCCAGCAATATGCGTCTTTTTCAGAAAATAGCGGAATACCCTGAGGTAGTGGGTGCAATAGATTGCACGCACATATGCATCAAAGCACCAGCTGGTGAGCAGGGTAGGGTCTACTTTAACTGCAAGGGTTTCCCCTCCATCAATTGCCAGGTCATGTGTGATGCCCAGGGCATAATAATGAATGTGTGTGCTGGCTGCCCTGGAAGCTACCATGATTCCCATATCTGGCATCTGACACAGCTGTACCAGACATTTGCCAATGGGGACATCCCTCATGGTCACTTAGTGGGGGATGCTGGATATGCACCGGAGCCGTGGCTGATGACACCCATCAGAAATGCACACACACCTGAACAGGAACACCATAATGAGGCACACGCACAAACACGAAATGTAATTGAGCGTGTGTTTGGGCTGCTCAAGTCACGGTTCTGGTGCCTGGACACATCTGGTGGAGCCTTGCAGTACTCACCAACTACATGTACCCAAATAGTCATGGTATGTGCTATGCTACATAA
This sequence comes from Protopterus annectens, assembly GCF_019279795.1. NCBI lineage: Eukaryota > Metazoa > Chordata > Ceratodontiformes > Protopteridae > Protopterus > Protopterus annectens. The sequence continues at coordinate 585,796,776 of NC_056732.1, forward strand.
TACGATCCTGCAAAAACAGCTGCAGCAGGAGCAGCTTAGGGCTGGGCCAAACAGCCCCCCACCATTACCAAGGCCATCACAGGCAGAGCGTGACTCAGAGGAGGAATAACCTGAGCATGCCCCAGTAGGCAGAAGGAGGTGTGCCCAGTATGCTTTGGCCTTGGCAAAGAGGCAACGCATAGCATATACACTGGCTCAGTAGGAACCCTGGAAATGATACCTCTCTCTGACTTGCACATGTAGTAAAAGGGATGCCCAACTTGACACTACCTGTTTTCAAACATGTATAGGGAGTGTAATATGTGCATCTGACATAGGCAGCCCTGCAGCACCACCTGAGGCATGATTGCCATGTTTTAAGCAATATAAAGCAGTGCTAAACAGCTTTAACCACTATTTAGTATATGTAAACAAAATTGCGCACACTAAGTAGCACAACTTTGGGCAATGTTGAGCAATATTGGGCAGCGTTCATCAGTGTTGGTTAACGTTGAGCAATGTTGTGCAGGTTTGGTCAAAGTTGGGCATAGTTGAGCAAAAGCAGGTAAACATGGTCATATTTGCTTTACTGTTCCTTAAGCAGTCTGGTCTGTCCAGTATGTAAATATGAAGCAGTGACAGTCCTTGAACCCAGAATACTGTGCACTATAGTCACAGTACTGAACCACTAAACCATGACAATATTCCACTGGTCAACCTATGTGAAGAAATGTTGATAAGTCTATGCAAAGTGTCTCCTAGAAACACCGCAGGCACAATCCCTGTAGAGTTATGACACAAAGGTGAGCCCTGCAGTAAAAATACAACTCGATTTACAACGCACATATAGTATAAATGTTAATATTGGGCATGTTCACACACGTCAACAAAGGTAGTGGACTTCACACAGCAACATACTGAAAGTTCACACTGGGCATACTCACACACTTGAATAAATGAGGCAAATGTCAGCCAACAACATACTGAAAGTCCAAACTGGGCATGCTCACACACTTAGGCCATGTCTGAGTACAGCAGTGGGCCACACATATCAGGCAGTTGCATGTGTTAACCAAGGAACCTCTCACAATTCACCAATCCTGACTTGTGCACACAGTGATATGACAACAGACGCATATATAATATATTGGAACCCTGTCATAATCAGATATGTACTACAGATACTTAGGTTGGTCACAGAAAGTTGAAAAGCAAAGAAAAAAAAAACCAAAATCAGTATCATCAATAAACAATGTGCACTCCAAACAATATCCAATCCAGGTCATGGAAAGATTATCTGTGAAGGAGTCCATACAGAACCATGACACTTCCTTCAGCTATGTCATAACTAGCAATGTACACTCATATATGTCCTGAGTCAGGGCCAACTGTAAATGACTGACAATGCCAACATCCTGTCAGACAGGCCCATACATACATACCCACCTCCCACTGACAAAAGGCCCACTCATCATACCAGGAGATATCACATGTAGAATGGGTAAACAGCTCCTTCCAAAGCTGAAAACATGGCATCAATTGGATTACATTGTGCCCCTATATGTGTCATAAGTGAACTGCAGAACAAACAGACCCTGCACCTGAACAGTCTGTTGAGCCTCAGCCTCTCTACAGGATATGAAACTGTTGAATGAGTTACAGCAACATATGGCACACTACACAAGTGTTGGTGCACAACAGATCATGGGAACTATAGTCTTATAAGCCGATGAAGTCTGATCTGCAAGGCCATGGAGTCCATCATGATTGAAGTCAGAAACAGAGCTACTGGAAGCCTATAAACACACAACCCTACTAACTTTGGACTGTTCATGGGCAGATCATATTTCCCAAACCTGCTAGACTGTTTGCAAGGCAGCCACCCAGGACATACATCAATGAAATGAGCTACACATGTCCCACATACACTTTGAATAGGCCTTTTCCAACATCACAGACACATGTCGTATCCACAAAATAAACAACCTGTGCATAAATATGTATTGTCATCGGATGGATTGGCAACTGTGCCACAGATAGATCACACAAGGTAAGAATTGTGGAGTCCTGTTCAAGCTGGTAACACCTGATGTCCCCCATGTCTCAGTCCTGGGATTGCATAAAACTAAGTGCACACACAGTACCATGTCTAGTCTGATGATGTCAGCATCCCACAAATATAGCAGTGGGAATCAAAGCTCCCATTAAAGCATAGAGCGCGTTGTGTTAATGTGTATCTCTCCACTATCATAATGTAGTTAGGTACGGGTTTGAATCCTGCGATTGCTGAGTGTGTGTGTGGTGGTATGTGTTTGTGTGATTTCCTTTGAGAGTATTGCCCTTTTTGGAAACTAGGCAAACACCTTAAAAGTGTATTATTCCTGTTTGGCAGGTCTGATGATGTCAGCATCCTACAAATATAGCAGTGGAAATGAAAACTCCCAGTAAAGCAAATAGTGCATCTTGTTAATGCATATCTCTCTAGTATCATAACATAGTTAGATAGGGGTTTGAATCCTGCAATTGCTGTGGGTGTGTGCATGTTTCTATGTGATTTCCTTTTAGAGTATTTCCCTTTTTTGAGACTAGGAAAACACCTTAAAAGTGTTATATTCCTGTTTGGCAAGTCTGATGATGTCAGCATCCTACAAATATAACAGTGGAAATGAGAACTCCCAGTAAAGTATATAGCATGTCGTGTTAATGTGCATCTCTCTAGTATCACCCCATAGTTAGGTAGGGGTTTGATTCCTGCAATTGCTGAGTGTGGGGGTGTGTATGTTTCTGTGTGATTTCCTTTGAGAATATTGCCCATTTTGGAGACTAGGAAAACACCCTAAAGTGTTATATTCCTGTTTGGCAAGTCTGATGATGTCAGCATCCTACAAATATAGCAGTGGAAATGAAAACTCCCAATAAAGCGTATAGCACGTTGTGTTAATGCGTATCTCTCTAGTATCATAACATAGTTAGGTAGGGGTTTAAATCCTGCAATTGCTGAGTGTGTGGGGGTGAGTGTATGTTTCTGTGTGATTTCCTTTGAGAGTATTGCCCTTTTTGGAGACTGGGAAAACACCTTAAAAGTGTTATATTCCTGTTTGGCAAGTTTGATGATGTCAGCATCCTACAAATATAGCAGTAGAAATAAAAACTCACAGTAAAGCATATAGCGCATTGTGTTAATGCATGTCTCTTTAGTATCATAACCTAGGTAGGGGTTTGAATCCTGCAATTGCTGTGTATGTGATACTGTTGGTCAATGTGTTCTGTGTTTAGCTTTTACTATTGTATGACATATCAGTATAACAACAGTACGTGCATTGCACACTTCAGGAATCTGTGTGGCAAATACATATATGTACATGTGACCTCAATTAGTTCATAGGTGTGAAGCCTGCTTTCTACATGAATACATCTGTTACCTATGACAGATTGTGCTGCTGCTTCTCAGATCTTCGGTCACATATGTATGTTTGTGACAAGGCCAGCCACTGTAGTGATCTGTGGCCTAGGTCATCTGTGTCACACACACCCATGACAGTTTCTATAGAATAGTGTGAGTGAGAGTTCATGCCGTGGGTCTATTTCAGACATGTTCAAACACAACAAAGTCTGTCAATAATGGACATGCATTATAGGTGTACAACAACTTTGTAGATATGCATACAGACCCCTTATTGGTTATGTGATACACCGGGGAAGTTGAGAATACCTATGGAAATGTGAATACCAAAGGACAGATGACATAACACTTGGTCGTATGTACACATCGGTACCTGTTCTACATGTTTGGGGCTACTACCTATGTGGTACTGTTGGGATACAATGTTTAATAAATATGGATGACTATGCTATACTTGGCTTACAGCTTTACAGCATGGGTTGGACAACAGGTATCTGTCTGTATGATACCCTTGTGGAGGATAAGTGTCTCATCTGGAGAATGCATTGTAGGCCACTGTATGCATTTCCAGATGTGGACGGACATATCCCTAGTGTGTTTGCTTGTACCTAAGAAGGCTATATACCAAACAGGAGTGGTCCCAGGAATGGGTGGCGGTCAATACCACTGGTTACTGGTATAGTATAGTACCGGACGGATCCAAATGCTACTGAGTTACCTACATCTGTGTGTCAGTTGTCAAGACATCATCTAATGATTGGTTATAGTCAGGCTGTTGAGGTTGTGTACACTACCAGAAAGCAAACCAATGACAGATAGTAAAGTATCACCCACAGCATAGTGTCAAACCATGTCATACACACATGTGTACCCAAGTTAAAACGTATGTGTATTAAAATGCATACTGGCCACCAATAGAAACAATGAAGTCTTGACACTGTGTAATACAGGGCATGTCACCCTTCCCATGTGTGCACTATGCACGTACATGCAGACAGTGCACCTCCACCATGTTCACAAATGTACACCTGCAAATCTGTACTGCACACATCACATACGTACTGTCCACTCACCAACACATGCTGCCAAAACTACACACATCAGCCAAGTGGCACATGGGCGGACAATACATTTTTGGAATTAACACTGTTGTAAACAATACTACATTGATAATTATAGCTTTAATGCATCATGCCTGCTCAGATATACCTACAGGGATATCATCACACTGTACCGTTGACAACATGCTAACATTGCTACACTGTTATAAAGTCACCCTGTGCATCAGCATCATGTTAGCCTGTTCCTGCATCAATGTTACAGATGACAGGAGGTGGCACAGTTTCATCATATGCACAGGGTGTGTTGTTGGTTTTCCAGAGCCTGACATTGACCCATCCAATCGACATGTATGTGTGTGTGTGTGAGTGTTTGTGTGTGTGTGAGGGACAACAGTACAGCTTGGGTCAATGTTGATGTAATGTGTGTGTGTATGTGTTAGCCCTAGGTGTTTGGATTATGTGTGTGTATATGCATGCACACAGTTCCACCATGTGGCTGCCATATACGGGAGGTTGTAGGACAGCCACAGACTGTACCTACCAGGCTGTACAGATCACCGTCTCTGAACATGGACACAGTACCTGTGCCTGGCAGGGGTGCAATGGACAGTATCGGGTACTAAGCCAGACTGGGTACTATCATCAGAGGCAGAGGGATGTCGACTGAACCCATGTCCCTGCTGGGACTGGCCAGAGCCTCGTGCACGTGATCTTCTATGACGGTCTATTGACAGCCCTGCTCCAACATTGCTGGGGCTGGTACTGCCACTACGGAAGCGGCTGTGACTTGTGTGTCATCCGCGATGACTGCCAGCCGATGATGTTGCTGGCATACGTCCACGTCGACGTCTCGGCCATTCTGCACTGTCCTGGCACATGGACATTACATTGCGGAGGATATCTAATGTCTCCCCCCAACGTCTATCAATGACCTCGATGTAGTGATGCACTGCACCTGCAAGGTCATGGATACTATCATTGATAGCGGTGTTATGGGCCCCCTGTGCCCTCAGTCCCTGTCCACGTCGACGTCTCGGCCATCCTGCACTGTCCTGGCACATGGACATTACATTGCGGAGGATATCTAATGTCTCCCCCCAACATCTATCAATAACCTCGGTGTAGTGATGCACTGCACCTGCAAGGTCATGGATACTGTCATTGATAGAGGTGTTATGGGCCCCCTGTGCCCTCAGTCCCTGTCTGGTGTACCATTCCATACATGCCTGTGCCTGCATTACAGCCCGGAACATACCTGAGGTTATAAGACCTGTGGGGGCACGTCTGCCAGGGGCATTATGACCAGCAGTGCTCCCACGAGAACCCCTGGACATCCGCCTATGTGGTACCATTCCAGGAATCTGGGTATGGCTGCTGTGAGTGGTTGCATGTGCCATAGATACCACACTATCCTGGTCAGTTCCTACTGTATGCTGTCCCTCAGCTAAGGCCATTGGTGATGAGGGATGTATTGGCAGTATGAATGTGCACATAGATGGTGTGGAAAGCTGTGTACTGTCGATTGGCGGAACAAAGACAGACCCTGTCAAACCTGCCTGTGCCACAACACATGTTTCATCATCTCCACTATTTGTGGCAGTCTCTTCAGGTTCCCTGCTGCACTCAACCAACACTACCTCAGCACCTGTGAGAGGGAGACAGGAAACACACTTTACAATCTGTACATGATGTTAGCACACATGCACACATGAACACATGCACACATGCACACATGCACACATGAACACATGCACACATGCACACATGAACACGTGCACACATGCACACATGCACACATGAACACAAATACACTACTCACTAAAGTAGACACACACACACACACACACACACACACACACACACACACACACACACACACACACACCAACAGCAATCCAGAACATACCCATTAGTGGTTGATGGTGGAGTACAGTATCACAAGCCAAAGAGTCCTATCACACGTGTCAGCATGCAAGATGTGTGTTGCTCAACAGCATGCAGTGCGAGTGTAGAGAGTCCTTGTTAATAACAGTATACATGTGTTTGATGCATGTGTGTTGTTTAATGATTGGCCTCACCCTGGAACACAATGTGTACATGGACACAGCATTGCTGTGCAAGTATTAAATGCTTTTCAGTGTCCTCTGCACCATCACTCACAGGTATACATACTATGGCTGGATGCACACAACTCTCAGGTGTATAGCATTGAATGATATGTGTTGTACTGTAGTTACTGTAACTGGATGTAGTGTAGTACCATGAGCCATCATCAGGCAGCATCATGTGATCACTCAAGGCCACTAATGTGTGCCACACTGGCAACTATCTTGATGTACCTGAACTGCAGCACTGTGGCTGCATTCACTATTTCACAGGCAGTTGTTACATGGGTATGTAAGGTGTTCAATAGGGAGTATTGCCAAACATGAATGTCTTGTTTGTTGAAGAGTTTTGCAATGCCCCATGATAGGCCTCTACCCCTCAGGTATAGTATGTGTGCTGTGTGGATGACATTTGGGATACTGGAGTCTAACCTTACAGCAGGTGTCTACATACACTATGTGTATCATATTGACACGTACTGTGTATGACAAGGTGGTGTATGTTGTGTGCATGTGTATTGACTCTGCCTATACAATGTCCAATACAGTGTACCACAATTGTTTGGGATGCTCTGTGTATAGCATGTGTTTGACACAGCCACTCATGCTACTGGGATGTGCATAGTCCCACAGAAAACTTGCAGAACATGCATTATTTGTAGGTGTTGTACATGTGTATATGGCCTAAAACCCACTTATGACATGCACATGTTATTTGACATATGAAATGTAGAACACTCACCAGCATGGGTCTGCTGTCTTGCTGTCACACCAGAAGGACCTACAAGGATATGAAACAATTTGTCAGTGTCAACATCTGTGGCATTGCTACTGTGACTTTGCAATTTTACAGTAGTAAAATGGTTGACAGTCACAGGCATACAGATTATGTTCAAAATTATCAGTATTGTACAACACCAGGCTCCACATCTTCCAAATACACAGTACACATCTGACATATGCATGTTCTAACAATCGAGCTAACAGTAGTCTACAAATATGGCATGTTACCTGCACGCTCCGAGTCAACTTGCTGGGTGACTCCGGCCTCCATGATGACACATGTTTGTTTTAGTGGTTGGCCAGGAGCCA